>NW_008795405.1:13542899-13631781 GCF_000699145.1 Aptenodytes forsteri
TAATCTTTTTTTTTTTTCTTTTTTTTTTTTTTTCCTAAACTGGTGAACTGTGACAGAGTTATTTTGCAACTTAACAAGTCTGCAAATTATTCTCATTTCCACTTTGGCATTACTCCTCACTGAGTTGATTTAACTAGTGTTAAGTACAAAACACTTTAGCAAGGTAGGGTTTGTATATTCACAAAGCTAGATTAATGCACAAGAGTAATTTCTGGCATTGGTTAAACATCTCTACCGCTGAACTTCATGAAAGTAGGATTGATGAGTTGAACTATTAGGTGCTGAAGTGTAGAGCAAGAAGAGCCGACGTCTTTCGTGTGATAATTGAAATCATTTCAATTCATTTCCTTCTTGGTTGGACAGAAACATGTTTTCAATAGTGAAGAAATCTTGAGGGAATCCATTGACCTAACCAGTCATATAATGCAAGAAGTTAATGGACAAAAATGATATTCATCTTCAGTTTATAATAACATTTTCTTTTCACAGAACCAAAACCATACAAAGGCAAAGTATATTATAAGAGCAACTGCTACTCTGGTAGATACATGACCTTTGTTTTATGCGACAATTATTGGGTTGGTGGAAAAATAAAATAAAAAAACCCCACAAATTTTTATGCTAAGATAATAAATTATAAATTATGAAAGTCTAAGGCACCAAGCAACTTGTAAGCAACAGTCCTGTCTCTTAGCAACAAGCCAGGGAAAGCAGCTTGTTGATACGAATAGAGCAGACAGGATTGTTTTGCAATGATTACCACCAAGGAACTAGGAACAACATTTTAACACCTGCCTCAGGGCACTTCTGCACCTAGCTATCCATCTCTCCAGTGGCCCACAAAGCCTGGGCTGGATGCCAAGAGGCTTCTGAGTCCTGCCTCCTTCCCAGAGCTGGCCCACTGCAACAAAAAGGACCCCAGAGGAAAGATCAAAGAGGTGGAGTTCAGGTGTGTTGCACACTTGCACCTGCTTCTATTTCTTTAAATGCCTTTTTACAAACAATGAGTGATCATTAGTGTAAATGTTTATTTTTTTTATCTCTCTGCCCCTTTAGTGCTGTGTCTAATCTATAGTTAGCATTATGAATGAATGCAGACAAGTATTTGATATGAAGCCAACATTTTTTTACTGTAGTTTTATTCTTAAATACCCAACATTAAGAGTTGGAGCAACGGTGCAATCAGAAGCACCTAGTTATTATTTTGCCATTGCGCTGGTTTCAGAAACATACAAAGAAAATATTTCCAAAAATAAAGTGCAACAGAATTGGTCTGCTAAGTCCCTGGACTAACATTAGAGGTGGCTCATTCATTCTCCCAGGTAGAATGTTACGACAGTGAAGGGAAGCAGTAGAGAAGGATAGTAAAAGTTAAGGAAAAAAGTTGATGCGAAATCCAGGCAGATGAGGCAAAAAAATCTTAGGAGAGAAGTGAAAATGAAAGACGGGAAGGGAAGGAAAGGAAATAAAATAGTGAGAAGAGCATGAAAACAAAAGATAGAAATGGGACAGTGGAGAAATACAAAAGAGAAAGAAAATATCAAGAAGACACACACTGCTTTGCTGTTCACAGAAGTAATTTCCCTTGCAGAAAAGAGTGCGGGGAGAACAGCTAAAAGGAGAATTCAGTTCTGATCTGCTGGAAATCCATCATTGACTCATGAGACCTGGCAATTCTTCCAGTCCACTCTAAGCCCTAAGTGAGTTGGAGCGCTGATCAAAGCCTACAGGCCAGCTTAGCCTATAACCCTATCTATCTCCACATTATACCTGAATTTATTAAGCAATGCAACTGTGCTAAGCACGTTTCTATCAACATAGCTTTCCTGCTGCTCGCTGGAATGAACGCATGCCAATTTTTTTTTTCACTTTGGACCAAACCGCCCTATACTTGCTAAGGATACCTGGAGCTGAGTCGGAATATACTTATTTAGCATGAGGCGTTGGCTTGGCGGCCAGAGTCCCATTACAGAAAGCCAGGTTTTTGTTATTGCTTTTTCTAATTCTGTATCCAGAGAAGACTGATTTAAACTAAATTTGCTAAATATAACTACTGCCGTTGCTGCATAAGCACATTAAACAAATGCATGGGTTGATCCACCTCAAGAAACTATTTGTTTTCCTCGATGCAAAATCCTGAAGGAATTGGTCACTGCGTCCTATACAACATTGAGGTTCACGGGGCAAAAGTGGGCTTTCTCCTTCACTTTTCTTTTGGGTGATTGAATGTGAAGTCCAGCTCACTGCACGCACATCCTTATGTGAGATAGTTTAACACAGTACCTCGAGGCTCTACGGTCCCAGAATGCAGTGCAGCTCACTGGCAGTAGTTCAGCTGAAGACTAAACATTTGGCTCAGTGACAGCAGAGCTGCCAAGAGTTGGCAACAAGAGACTCACAGGGAAGCAGCAGGCTGCTAAACCCTTTCACATTTTTAATTAGATCCACACACCCATGTCTTTGAGCTATCATAAATATACAGATGACATAGAGAGCATTATTTGGGGTAAGGAAAAAAAAAGAAAGAAAAGAAAACTGTACTGTGGTATCTCTTACCTTATTAAAATAATTTACCTACAGCTAGTCTTTGGAACTGAGGGGGGGGGGGGGAAAAGGGGTTGTGACATTTAACTCAGATAAAAGTCTCTCCCTGACTACAGTTGAATTCACCCTGCACATTGAAAATTCAGGGTCCTGAGATGACTGACACGTCGACTTAGTTGCAATAGCATCGCCAGAAGAGGGCATTATTGGCAGTAACTCCAGTGTGTAATTTCCCAGAAGAGCTATACATTCAAGCTCTAAGTATTCTTAAGTGTGTATCTTGCTATGATGTTGTTGCTAAAACTATTTGGTTTTTTCCCCTTGCACTGTTGTTTCTATTTTCTAAGCACACCTTGATATATTCAAAACCCTTTTATTTATTTTTTATTAATTTCTGCAAAGACATTTTCCCAGTTCAGTTCTTCCTAACCTTTCTTTCTTCCTGACTCTCCTGTTCTGCTCCCTCCTTTAAAATAATGATGAGGCTTGGTTGGTTGTTTAATTTAATTCCTTTTTTTATTAACTATTACAAAGAACAATTCCTCTGCCACTCATCATTTTTTTTTCATCTGACACTGTTGAGATCTACAGCAATAAAGACATATATTAAATACATTTTATATTGGCAATTGATATCATCATATAGGACAGTCTGATGTATAGGGTTAAAAGATCTCTTCTTTTGTCCAGGGACAGTGACACTCAAAGTATTGTCTCTTGTCTCCTTTGTTATAAAGTCTTAACATTTTATTCAGAATAGAAACTGTAGCTGTATCATCAACCTGCAGCATGAAAACATGCACAAAGGATCTTTGCAACCGGCCCCGAAGGGCTAGGGTTTTCTTCTTGTATTTCTCCTAATTTTAAAGAAAATCTAATAAGGAAACAAAATCCTTGAAATGCTGTAGGGGGGAAAAGGAATCACATGTTGTCCCGCCTGCAAGCACAAATTTTATAAATAGACACTACAGCAAACATCAAAGAAATTGCTGTGCAGAGAAACCAACATATCATGTATATTTTACATTGCCCATTTATTCCAAACTGTGTTAGCCACATACTGCCAGTTAACTATGAATGTGCAAACCACAGTCTCTCCATCTTGGATATTTGGAAAATTGTTCGTGTCATCCTCAGTTTTCTTCTGTATAAGTTAAACTTAGCCGTATCTTCTCCTGATTTTCTCCTCTGTACTTCACCACAGACTGAGAAGCATGGAGTGACCCAGTCCTTTTGTATGCTTGTGAGCTCATGTCAGGTCCACGATACACATTTCAACACACAAGATCCGTGACCATTACCAGCAAAGCTACTCTAAACTGTCATGTCCCACGAGCTTTATAACTCCCCCAGTATGGACTCTGCTCTGCACCAAAGAGCTAAATGTATAGGAAATACCTCTTACAAACGGAAACAGGAGCAGGGCCTAAGGAACCAGTTGGCCATCGGGCTATGCAGAACCAGGTCTACCTGAGGTAGTTCCCTCCTCAGAATACAGGGGAAATGTTCAGCTTTGACCTTTCTTGGCCTTGCTTTTCTTTACTCCTCCTTACGTCCACCGGAGTATTCTCGCAAAATGCTTTGATGCTCTACAGGGCAGCCAAAGGGAAAGGAAGCATCCCAACATCTTGCCAGAAATTCAGAGCCTCCATTGCTAAGAGGCATTTCATTGACAAATTTAATTGGAGGTGGACTGGGCCACTATAGACCTTCACATTATAAGGTTGTTAAGTAAGACATAAGTCAAGGCTGTTAAATCATTGCGTGGGGGATTTTTTTAATGTTTGTAAAATGTTTAGCAAAATAAGACTGCTGTCTTGCTTTGGGCTATCAGCATACAAGTGAATGAATAAAAATAAAAAATATATGAATAAAGATAAAAATAATTGATCCTCTTATCAGTGTTGCTGTTAGTAATAAGGCACCCTTCTTAGGGTTAGATTCTACAAGAACTATTTATGATGAAGTGAAAAAGAAAGAAAAAACAAAAAAGATTTTAGAAAAAGATGGCTAAAGAACCTGCCCAGAAAATTAACCCCAGCTTTTCACCAAACCACCACATACCAGAAGCTCAAGAATGAACATTTCACAGGTACAGTGACAGAAATAACATCTGCTAATAACAGTACTAATAATGCTGTTTCTCATTATTAGTTATGGTATAAAACACAGTTTTCTTTGATAGCAAAACCATATTGTTAATATCTTCTGTGTGAGTTGTATCAGGATTAGGTATGCTAGTTTCAACATAATTAATACAAGTGATCTTGTACCTCAGTTACGTATATCTTATCTGGAAGAAGATATTTTAGCAGAGATGTATTCTTTAACGAAGTTTGGGCTTTAACTTATTAGAGATTCAAAAGAAGGAGTGGTGCCTCTCTTGTTCCCTCTCTCTCTCTTTCTTCCTTATTTTCCTCTGGAAGGTACCTATCTTGATACTAACCAGCCCCAAGCATGTTTAGTGTAACTGTCCAACGGTGGTAAATATGTGTGCTGATTCATTAAAAATCTTGTTCAGATCTGATCAAAACCCAGATGTCAAATCTGCAGTCTGCCCATGCAGGCTTACCCACACCAGCTTCTTTCAGACCTGCCAAGTTACCAGGCCTCTGGCTATTAAGAGTTTGGTTCACAGGTTTCAGCAGAAAAATGGACAAGTGGAAATCAAGGATGGAAAATCCTGCTTACATCACCTACTCCATCTCCATGTCACTGCTGGAAACTTTGCTAAATTTACAGACTTTGCTGTCATCAGTGCTAAAAGAGGTTTCTGTGTACAGCCTTTGATACATCAGATCCATGCAGCAAGCTGTTAAGAAAGATGGGTTAGATGGGTGTGATTTTGACCTTTCCAGAATGAGTCATACCTCTGTGGATATAGAAAGACCTAAACCAGAGTTCACGCATGTTGGTGAGAATATTTCCATCAACTCCAGTGAGGCTTGGGTCAGCCCTAAGGGGAAGAGAACCAAGAATGAGGGCTTGTGTTTGTCCCCACCACCAACCTCCCGTACTTACATACCCGTAGAGTGAAGTAGAGGCCACGTAGACCTGGCCTTTGACTGTTCTTTTGCAGGCAGATGGGAGAGAGGCTACTCTGCTGATGTTTTGAACCGGCTAGCACAAGCTATCCCTCATACCTGAAGCTGGATAGTGTAGCACAGTGGTGTCACTCAGCACCTTTCCCCACAGAAATCATTCGCCTGAGCGTGACATGTAAAACTTCAAGTCCATGACATTTGGTTCAGAGCTGATTGTACGTATGAGGCTTGAAAAATGGGCAGAGTGCGTGCGTGTCTGGCTGTAAAACATTGTCAGCAAACTGTAAGCAAAACATGACCTTCCAGTGCCCAAGTACAACCCAGTTTCAGTGTTCCCCCTTTCATTGAAAAATGAAAGGCAGCAGAAAACAAAGCAAAAACGGTTTTGTGCCTTTGTGTTGCCATAAATCTGGCTTAGAGATGCTCTGCTTTGACTCAGCCACCAATCAGTCCTTCCTGGACTTCTTTATGTACAAAAACAGCTGAAGGACAGGTCGGCTTGGCACATCCTCCCCTTGTTCCAGTCCACCCTCCTTACACCCCAGCCAGGAAGGCAGCCGTTTTGCCAGACCTTATGATGGCAGCACTCAGCAGGGAGCACAGCACAGAGATTCTGCCTAAGAGCCCATTACCAGGCACTGCTTGGTCCAGTTGCACTGGAGAGGTCAGATTTGTGATCTGACAAACTGTGCAATAGCAAGCGTAACTCATACCTGTCCCCAAACTTTTCATGGTTGGGTTTACCCATTGCAATGCAATGCTAAATTGCAGGAAAGATTTTTTGGCTCTGAAAAACTCAGTTCAGTCATGTTTATTTCCCTGTGCTGCTCCACCTAAAAAGGCATGTCCAGGAAGTATTTATTTTAAAGTAAAGAGGCAGCTTTCATAGTCTCTTTCATCTTTTAATGAGACACAAAAATACACTACTTTAAATCAGCAGCACTGAATCCAATTAAAATATATGAGAAATGATATGTGTTTTACTGTCAGACTTTGCAGATGCCTCGTGTCTTACAGACAAAAAAAATCCTATACACTTGCTTGTCAAAATAAAATAATTTAAATATTAACTTTTTTCTGTTTTTTTAATTTAAAAAAATCATGCTTTTTAATTGCTAACGTATATTCATATCGTCCTCATTTCTGTCAGCAAAATAGCTCTAAACAACCCCATTTTAGCAAGCAAATTTACTATAGTTTTAAATAAAGTTATTATGTTAGCAGCTATAAAATGTTCCAATATATACTGCTACTATTTCTCCAGTAAAGGTTCTAAACACACCATTTCGTGCATTACATGCTATGAGCAGGTGGTATTCCAGGGTTAGGAAGACTACTTTTCCTCAAACCAGCTTTAACCAAGTCAAAAGCTCAACTTGCTCCCACAGAAGTCACAATAATAAAGCTCCATTCACTTCAGTCTTGTAGGACTGGACTTGCAGCAATAAATTCAAATAAAGTTTATGTTAGCAGCTATAAAATGTTCCAATATATACTGCTACTATTTCTCCAGTAAAGGTTCTAAACACACCATTTCGTGCATTACATGCTATGAGCAGGTGGTATTCCAGGGTTAGGAAGACTACTTTTCCTCAAACCAGCTTTAACCAAGTCAAAAGCTCAACTTGCTCCCACAGAAGTCACAATAATAAAGCTCCATTCACTTCAGTCTTGTAGGACTGGACTTGCAGCAATAAATTCCTAAACAAATAAAATGGACACAAGAAGCTTGCTTCTTGATGGACCCAAGCAACCCCCTCCTCCATCCTTCCCCAGCAATCCTCTCATCCCTAACTTACTAAAAATCAGGAAAAAAAAGTTCAGGGACTTTCCTGCTACAGGGCTGTCATTTTGAAAATAGTCTATGTGGCGGGTTTTTTTCCCAGTCAGAAGTACTGCAAAGGATTTATTTAGTGGGCCTTTATTTGAGTATAACTAGGAATATCTGATTTTAGACTTCCCCTCTATTCTGTCTTGAGGATCATATCGGTGCACTGGAGGCTGAGAGGGAAAAATCCCAAATCCTGTTGCAGCCATCGTGAATTTTGTCTCTGACATCAGAGAGGCCAAGATTTCTCTCTCAACAGTCTCTTGTTTATAGATCATAGTATCGCCTTAGACCTTTTGGCCACAACATTGCACTGGGAACTTTTGTTTAGGTTTCTTCCCTTTCTTCTCCTTCATGCCCTTCTTTTAATCTGAGTTTAGAAGAGTGTAAGAGAGGAGTCAGTCACCAAGGAAGGGATTGGGGTTTCAGAGATCAGAGCACTGCCCTTTACCATAAATATATCCGTGGATGGAATCTAGCAGGGTTCAAAGGAAGTCTGGCAGTACAAGCTTAGTTCAGCCTGCCTCAGCCTTTCCTCCGCTAGAAGAGTTTCTTACAGATACCTCAGATGTCAGTTCCAGATATCCTATAAACCTAAATAGGTGCTGAGCACACACCGGTGCTACCATACAGACACCACTGACTGAAGCGTGTAACTCACTGCCAAAACGTAGGAGCAGAAGCATGCAAACTAATCATTGCAACAACTGTGCATTTCAAATTTAGCCTGTTTTCCACCAACAAGCAGAAATAACATTCCATCCCACTTCCATCCTGGAGGTACTAATTCTGCCAGCTAAACTTCCTAAGATTTCCCTTCAGCCATGAACCACAGCATGCTCCAAACGCTGTTTCACAAAGGGCAACTGCAAGTCTTCTCCCAACCACACCCAGAGCAAGGTTCCCTCATTTATGAAATGCCCATAACAAGGGAAGATGTTTTCATTCCTTCCTTCCCTGGCAAAGTCCCAGGTGCAAGCAGCAACAAGCACAGGAAGGCTGATACATAACCTGCCGAGCCTGACTCCAGCATTCTTCACTCCTCGCATGACAGATCAGATACTTGGTCAAAACGTCTCTGACAACGCTGCAGTCCCTCCAGTATCAAGGTAGCCTGTTTTTGTAGGGAAAAGCTCCATCTATTTGTTACTGCCTCATCTATTTGCCCTGAATAGCCTCTAGACATTTACTGTATTAATCACCTCTCTTTTTTGCTTCATTTCTACTCAACATTGTCATCTCTAAATACAGAAAATTTGTCGTTTATAGGCACCTTCTCAGAACAAAGTTAACGTGATTTTTCTACAGAAATTAAGCAGGCTGTGTGCGGTTTTCTTAGAAATTTTGCCCTGGCTGCATCTAAGGCAAAAAACATTAAGAACCCTCCAGTGATCCAAGCTGATTCTGAGATGACAACAAAACCTGAGGTGAGACCAGGTTTGTGCAGTCTGAGAGTTTCAGCATGGGCATTTTGCCTAATTCAGAACTGTCCTATTTACCTGTGTCACCTTCTTAAGAAACCACATGCACAGTTATATACTCTCACTTAAATTTGAAAATACCATGCACCATGTTTTGTTTCTCACCCTTCCATTCTCATTTCCCGCATCTCTCTGAGGTCCAGGTCTGACCCCTATGTTTTGTTTTATTACATGGGACAGTAACCTGGCCAAGAGGACACCTGGACTCTAGTCCCATTGACCTTCTTGGTGTCCTTCGGAAATCACTTCACCTCTCTGCATCTCTGCTTCCAGTCTCACTCCTTACTTGCAAACACAGACAAGACCATATCTTTCAATCCATGTTTGACTGATGCATCCGAATGGGATGTTGGTAAAGAAAGTAAAACAGCTGCTGTTATAGTCGCAATAAATTATTATAATACCCTTAATTCATGAGCAGCACCATTAATGTTAAGGGGAATATCGTGTAAGGCAATGTTCTATTTGTGTCGTGTCCTAATGAGGAGGAACGATTTTCATCTCTCTCATCTAGTTCGTGTGCATGAAATATAAAGAAAAGAAAAAAAACTAGACATACTGTTATTGCAGTGTAGAAAACTCAGCCAGGAATTTCATTAGGTTCTTTTCCAGAGAAAGGAAGTTGCTGGGAATATATAACATGTCATGAAGAAATACAAACAACCCAGCAAGGCCTCTTCCTCTCTTTTCTTCCCCAAGGGTCAATAATTACTTCACAGGCCATTTCAGTGTCTATTTGTGTTGGAAAAAGTGCGTGTACCTGTGACTGAGATGAATAGCAGTGGTATTACTTTAACCCCAAATGAGATGCAGCATTGAAAGTGTCTGATGTGAGGCAGATGCAATAATGCTGATGCCACCACTGCAGCTGTGGGGGTAGAAGGGCTGCTCTTTTCATGATTTAGCCAATTCATTAGCAATCAAGGCGCAGAGCCACTGGTGAACGTCTTGTATAGTCACCTCCATGGTGAATTCTCATAAGCATATCTTAGATCAGCCCGGTGGCTTTCAGCCCTGCAAAGCCATGCCACCTGAATGTGCCAGCTTCTGGCACAACTTCAGGATTATTGCCTGTTGACAGAGGGGTGCTGCTGAGACAAGCGTGGCTGGGAAGTGAGGGATAATGAAGGTGACCTGTTTTAAGGGATCCTTTCAGGAGCTGTACCAGTTTCATGTGAAGTTTGTTTCTCCCAGGACAAAAGCTACTGCTGCGTTAGCTAATAGAAGTATTACATGATGATGGATGTGTGAAAATGACACACCAAAACAAAACAGCACACCCTGTTTCTCCCCCAGGGGAGATAATGGAAAAACAAACCACATGTGACAGTGTCAGTCATGTTGCTTAATGCTCAACTCTGGGACTTTCAGATACTACAGTGATGTGGACAATTTAAGAACCTGTTTGGGGTTGCATAGCACAGTGCTAAAATGGTCAAAACTTGAAGGTCATGTTCCAAATTTTTAGATGACCGAGAAAAGCTCTATGTCATTTTTTCAGCATGATAATTCTTACCTGCATGCTGGCCTAAGAGTATCTCAGAGGAGCCCTCTATGTGGTTTCTACAGAAAATTTGTGGAAAATGAAGGGATTTGTGAGGAATTATTTTTTAATTATTCCAACCTCAAAGTTAGAAAAAAAAAAGTACAATTATTGTCAAAATGTTCCATTTCTATGTTTTCTAAAAGAAAACTTAAATGGGCTATTTAGTGATAATTTTCTGTTTTGGGATCTTAATCATTTTAATATTAGAGGAATAAAGAATTGAAAAGATAAAATCAAAACAAATTTATTCAGAAATTGTCAAAGGAAAAGTTTTGATTGACACATCCAAATTTTTTTCATTGAAATTATTTGACAACACTTTATATATTTCTATTTTTATTCCTTATTTAATTTTATTTTGATCTCAAAAGTTTTCATATGTTAGGAAAATTATTTCTCCTCCTACCTGGCTACAGATTCTCCATTCCCACATCTACATGAAATATTGTACAAGGCCACCATAAAGATGACTATGTGCGTTCTAGGGTATCTGAGGTCTTTTCTACAGAAGGGCAGTCCTCCACCAGTGTCTTTTGATCTGTTACAGCAGTGTGCTGCATTTAAAATTAACCTGAATAGCTAACAATTCGTTTGGATCAGGCTTTG
This sequence comes from Aptenodytes forsteri, assembly GCF_000699145.1. Classification (NCBI taxonomy): domain Eukaryota; kingdom Metazoa; phylum Chordata; class Aves; order Sphenisciformes; family Spheniscidae; genus Aptenodytes; species Aptenodytes forsteri. The sequence continues at coordinate 13,553,949 of NW_008795405.1, forward strand.
GACAGTAGACCACAGAAAAAAAGGACTAAACCAGAATCATGTTCCAGGTCCTTCACAATCACAAGAAGAATTATCTAAAAAGTACCTCTGCTTTTAATAAGGAAAATATGTATACATGTATGTACTGTATTTTTACAGTGATATTTAAAACTTGGGGAAATGTTAGCATAAAACAGAAGACATACACAATCTCTGACACAAAAACCTGAACATTTCTCAAGTAGAAAAATCACAAAAAAACCCCACAGCCAAGGTTCAGTTCATATGTAAAGTCAATGGCAAATTGTTTCATAACAATTTCACATTGTTCTTTCATCTTGTTCTTCTACTCCTCAAACTCAAACCATGGGCGAGAAATAAGGGACAAGAATGCAAACTGCCAAATGGTAAAAAAAGGCAGTAAATAACAGAATGCACACATCTAAGTGCCTAAGTGGTTTAAGCTCTCTTGAATAAGTCTTTTAAAGGGAAACAATAAGTTAAAGTTCTTTTGGAATAACATAGTACATGAGTTTCTGGGTACAAAAAAGAGAAGAAAGTGAAGAAAAAGCTGGATATTTGCTGTAAAGCATTAACGACATTCCTTTCAATACAAATAATCCAAAGGAAAATGCGTAAGAAACCAAGTTCAGAGATATAACTTGCCTTGAAATTGTAAAGGCCACCTCTCAGACCATACATTATCTATTTAAAATACACTGATGTTATCTACCACCCCGATGGTATTCATAAACCCTTTCTTCCCTTTTCTTCTGTCATTTTATTTTGGGCCCACGGCTTTTCCCAGCCTTCAGTCCTCCACTAAGGGAAAATAAAAAAACCCAAAACTTAGAAAGCTGAAAATGACTATTCAACCACCTTCAGCCTTATATGAACCTTTCAGCAATTTACTGGAAGAATAAAGAGCCAGGCAATCTTTAAAGCATCTTAATTGTTCTCTGAGTGTAATAGAACCCTCGGGAGACGTGACCCTAAGTTGGCTGTAAATCACACTTGATTCCATGGGCTGTGCTGTTCCTCCCTGTCTATGGAACATATATGACATTAAAGTAGATTATTAAATCACACACATGCTTATTTTTCAAACGGACCTTATATGTTCCTGGCTTTACTTTTTTTTTTTCTTTTCTCAAAGAAAGGTAGGAAGTGGATATGAAAATGGCAGGGGAACAAATGGTTGCTTGAGAATGAAAAAGGGTGTGAGAAAACAGTAATTAATCTGCCATGGTTCTTACCATTTTTTTCTAAGAAGCCCTAGTCAATCAATCTTCTTTCAATCTGTCTACCATTGCCCTTTTACCACCAGTATATCATCTATTCGCCCACAAACTCATTTACCAGTTGTCTCCATCTTTTCCTGAATTAAAACTCTGCCAACCTGAAATGGTTCAAAATCTCCCTCCAAGTTATGCCAAACAGCTTCTCAGAAACCTTCAGCACACACCTATCCTCTAGGCTGAGAACCATTTCTCTCCTTATTTAACCTTGCCAGAGCTCAGCACCACACCCTTGGCTCTGATCCTGCACAGTAACCACTTTCTCAGCCTCCAACACAAAAGCACACAGGCATACTGTCCTCTAATACAAATAACCAACTCTTGGACTCACTTTTTTTTTTTTTTCACTTTTATGAGACAGCCTCCACTGAATTTAGAAGAATTCATATGCTGGCAGCCCATAACGATCCTGTTTGTTGTTGTCATTGAAAAATCAGGAGCACATAGAATAGGAAGAAAGAACTGAGGCTCTTAACCTTTGCCTCTATAGGGAAGAAAGAAAACTACCCTACCAAAGCTTGTCTCTCTTCTGTCTTATGTTTGTAGCTATAAGCTAAGAGGTTTTCTTGCCAGAAGATCAGAATCTTCAAGGGTTGAATCAGCTCCAGACCTGAAAGTATATGCCAGTGGTACTAGCCCCACAAATATACTAGAAAGGTAATAGCTGAGACTTAGTTTACTAGATGAACAGTAATCAGCTGCCCCTCTTCTACTCTGCACACAATGCACATACTCTGGCTATCCATATCAGTAGCTTAAATGGGATAGGGAACAACCAACCAACAGGACCTAGAACAAGTAACCAGTCCCAGCCAAAAAAATTGTGTTTATAAAGCTGTATGCAAATGGACTCATGGACAAACCTGGGGCTAAATTCATTCTTCATGTGCATTGTTGCCTGTAGAAGCACCTTCTGGGAAACTGAGGTGGGGTAATATGGTGAAAATCCTAGGCACAAATTACAATACAGGAAATTACATTTAAACATAAGCAGCAGCTTTTCTACTATAAGGCTGGTCAAACACTGGAACAAGTTACCCAGAGAGGTGGCATAGTCTCCATCCTTGGAGATATTCAAACCCCAACTGGACACGGTCCTAGGCAACCTGTTCTAGTTGACCCTGCTCTGAGCAGGGTCAACTAGATCTGAACAATCTCAACAACTTTGTTATTTTTAATTCTGTGAGTGACCTTCGTGCTTTATTACTTTCTCAAGGGCAAATATATGTGCCATGAGGACAGACCATAGCACTATGTATAGCCTCCATTTCTCCCACTGTTACTGTGGTGGACAAAAGCGACTAGTGTAAGACAAAGACAGCAGAGTTGTTTCTGTAAAGACCCTTGATGTTGAATGCTGAAAGGGCAAATGTCCAGTTTTGAGATCTACACTACAGCATGACCTGGAAGTAAGCTGCGATTCCCCGTTTGGTGCACAGCTGAAGCACTGAGGCACTGCAGTACATTGAGCAGGGTAACTACATCCCGAGGTCTGACCGCCTCCTAAGGTGCCTTGCTCTCTCACCAACTCCAAAGGGAATCTAAGGTAAATGGATTCAATCCCTAAGATAGCTGCCTTACTGAAGTGCCTAAAGGCACCCATATAACGTGGACTGAGAGGTGGCACAAATGCTCGTAAAGCTGCCTTAGGGTGCTAAACTGCCACACCACACCAATTCAGGGCTCGCTTTAACACTGCAATTCTGGCATCCCATTTGAGGAAAACAGTATTCCCATTACAGACTCACAAACCAGGTGGGTTATATAGTATTAAAAAGTTTTTCTGCAAGGAAAGCAGAAGGGTGGGAGATGCAAAATAAGTACTGGAGAGGCATAAAGCACCCACCTGGGTTTCCTTAGCAAAGATTAAATGCCAGAGATTCAGCCAACACTAAGAACAACTACGCAGCAGTATGCCTGCAGTTCCCTTGAAAGCTCAGTACAGTCTGTTACCACTTTTATATTAGAATTAATTGAAGAAAATTGAGAAACTAACTCAGATTTGACTTCTGGGTATTCTGCTCAATAAGTCCAGTTTAGCCCAAAGGCACATAAACCAAGGAAAATTATTAACCCAGTAGTTGCTGGCTTAACATATGCCAGCTACAAAACAAACATCCTACAGTTTCAAGACAGTTTATTTTGGTCCTAAGAAGTGATGTATCTTGCTTCCCAGGAAGACAATGCAGTTCTGTGACATGCGGTTACAGTACAGATGGCGTGCTGGTTGATTGCATAATGGTTTGGTGTTGGAGAATTCAAACATGAGCTGTCTTCATAGATTGGAAGCGCCTTTCTTGCACCATTTCCAGGTTTGTTGTCACTCATAATATTTGAGGGAATGCTTCATGAACCAATAATGCAGCTGCCCTGAAAATGTTCCACAGGAGCTGTCAACCATCCTATTAGCACACTTACTGACACTGGCCACAGCTGAGTCTCTTTAAACACACCAGTCTTAAAGTAAAAAATAGTTTCATTGAAGGATGTACTTGGCATTTTTCAATATTAAAATACTAAATAAATAATGGCATGTTTTTCTTTAAAATTTTAAAATGCAACTGTATCTATCTGGACTCCCTTTGCAGACATGCATTAATTCATTTAGATACAGCATCTGAAAATCTGGCTCTCAACCTGTCAGTAATGTGCATCTCCTAATGAATAGGGAATTATCACATTCCATATTTTCAGTTGCTAATGACCATTAAAGGCACTATACATACATATTCCATATAAAATTTAAAATCAGCTGTATTTTTTTCCCCTAAATTTGGGCTTATTTCTACCCTGTCAGTCATTCTCCAGAATATGGAGTACTGCAGTGTCCAAGACACACTGTTCTGCTTCTAATCAGACTAAACATATATAAATGTGACCACTTTAAGGAATGCAGCTTCCTGAGGACCTTTTGAAATTATCATGGTTCCCTACTGCAATCTATGTCCCTTTCTTAGTGCTCCGTTATCTCAAGTATTATCTAAAAATATCATTTACCTGTCTTTATTAGTAAGTCACTGGGAACAGAACAGTCTTCCATTTTGAAGACGATGCGATTTGTGACCAATCTTAGAAGAACCACTTTAAGGAATGCAGCTTCCTGAGGACCTTTTGAAATTATCATGGTTCCCTACTGCAATCTATGTCCCTTTCTTAGTGCTCCGTTATCTCAAGTATTATCTAAAAATATCATTTACCTGTCTTTATTAGTAAGTCACTGGGAACAGAACAGTCTTCCATTTTGAAGACGATGCGATTTGTGACCAATCTTAGAAGAGAGGATGGGAACTCATAGGCCACTCATCAAGCGATCTCTGTTTCCTGAACTCATCAGTCTTACCCTTGCTATTCCCGTCCATTATGCCAAAGGTGCAATTCTGTCATGGAAGGTCATGCTCAGTGCAGGAAAAGCTGTATTTAATCAAGCTTGTGTTCTGCCAGCTGAAAGCTTTAAATAATCAGACTGAAGTTAGGTAGAAAATTATTTTTCATTCCTGAATATTCTTATGGCATTAAGAATCGTTATCTAAACAAAAAATTCATAATACGATGCCCTTGCCAAAAGATCATTTTCTGGGGTATCTACACTGTGTAAGGTACAGAAGGTAATTCTTAGATTATACTTGGGATTGGTGGTGCTTCTCAAGCTTTAGGATTGCACAGAAGTATGTAGACTTCAGGAGTATGCAGGCAGACTGAAGAGATTTTTTCACCCATGAACAAAGTTTAAAGGAAACAAGTTTGTTTATGTAAAAGAGGGCAGAGGGGAACATAATACATTTGTTCTATTCTTTAATTCAGTTTATTTTTAGTTCCTAGTTTAAAGCAATCACAAGGCATTGTGATTTATAGGGTATGTCCCACCTAAGGCAAACCCCCCACCTCAGCCTCTGGAAATGCCAACTGCCAGACTGTCCTTTTCCTGGGTTTCAGCAACAGCAATGGTAGCAGCATCCTCGCTGCTAATTTGACCCTCTTTCAACCTACATTAGCTGTAGCTCCAGAATTAGAGATGGGAAAGAAGCAAGCAGCTCCTTTTGCAACAGTGGAGATGGGGTTTGAACATTAGGGCAAAACCTCCAAACCTCAATCTGATGGTATGACATAACAGGTCACATATTCATGGTTTACAAACTTCCTTACTGGGAGTCTTTCAGACTAAATCACAATATCTGTTAGGGATGATACAGATATAGCTGACTGTATGCCAGCTATGATCTTGGACAGGGCAATCTCTTGTGACTCACTAGTGCTGCAACTCTGGATTTCAGTGGTGATTTTGCGCACCTGACTCCAGATGAAAGCTGAAAATCACAATGATTTTTGTTAAAAAAAATCTGGAAAAATTAATTCATTCAGACAAAGTGCTTTATTTTCAAAATCTAAAATGGTCAATTAATCCTGATGTAAAATAATTCTGTAATTATTATTTTTCTAAGCACACATTCAGGGAATCTACAATTTCTCTCTTAGAAAATACAGAGTGCGGTCAACTTCAAAATCTTGTCCCAGAATATTTTCAAGTCAAATTGTTTATCAAAACTGCTTCTTTCCCAGGAACAGCATTTGATTCAATCAAATGTTATGGGCTAAAGTGTGTAATTAATTAATTAACAATCAGTACTAATCATTCCAGAATAGAGAATTTCAATGGATTCAGTGACAAGGCAGTAGGGTTTTTTCACCTAGGATTCATACAACCTGCTCCTATGTACAGCACACATGTGGAGGTCCTGAGCTCATGGGTTACTGAGGCCTCTAAGTTATAAGCAAAGAATTTGGAGTAGAACCTTTAACCTGACTAGAGTCATGTGGTTTTGGCAAGTATCTCTTTTTTCCAGTAGCATTACTAACATCTTGCCTAGATTTAGCTTGAGCCAGAGACTGTTCATGTGAGCGCTGGTCTCATTTAGGCCCTGGGACATTGAGGAGTTAATGATGTTAGCATAAGCATTAAGCATCCTTACATACACCAAATACTCCTCTGACTGTAGTAGATATTCAAATGTATCCTTTAAATAATACCTTTCCTCCCAGTGCTCCCAAACTATTTTGTAAGCTATGGATATCATACCCCTGAGATGAAGCCCATTTTTCAGCTTTGGAGAGTTTATGAAATGTTTCATGAAACATTGTCTCCATCTTTAATAGAGGGGATGCTCTTTGTAAGGCCTTCTCTGTATTGGAAGGATTAAGAACAGATTTGGTCCCACTGGCGCTTAAAGGAGCAGATATGACCTATTCCCAGCTCACTAAACACCCCCTTGAGAATTCCAAATATTTACAGATGACCCACCACTCCCCTCAGCCCCCACCTCCCTGCATCCTGAGCAATGGTAGAAACAGACTCCTGTCACACCACCGTTTTCCAATACTTCTTTATATTAAGCCAGGTCAGATGGGGTCACTGGTCTTTGATCTACCGTATTTCTTCATTCTTGTTTGAAACTACCCAACCTTTCTCACATTCCCATAACTCATGACAATGAAAGCAGCAGCTGTCTGCTCCACTTCCTAACTAATAACTTCTGTTCAGAGTGGGAAGGAAAAACAGCTTTATAATAATGCAGGATTTTCTGTTGGAAAACCAAGCACTAATAACTTCATGTTGTGTCCTTGTCTCCCCTCTTACTCCAGGAATACCTACAGACCACCTCTATTTTCCCTTTGCCTGTTTCTACCCCTCTTTTCTGTGCAAGAGCGAGAAGCAGAACTTTGCTACTTTGTGATTATTAGCAGCCCTGGGTTCATACTGATTAGTCCCAGTGGCACAGGGTTAATGAGTTAAGTGTGCTTATTCAATTAAAGCCACCTCTTTGTTTTAGCTCACATAAATTTTAACCTGATCACTTCAAAATTACCTTTGGCACTATTCAGTAATAGAATAAATTGAATAAATTGAATCAAAAGAAAAATGAATGCCTTCTTAGTTCTTAAGTATGTGTGTACTTGATTTGCCCTCGGTAAAATAAACGGATGGAAAGCTTAATAGAGGTATTCTGATCAGCCGATATATAGTTTACTTCACAGAATATGGGCAAACTGGAATCCTCTTGGGTCCTAGCCTAATGCTTGGAAGTATTTGGCACTGTTATGAATTTTAGGTTGTTTTCAGTGAAAGTTACTCAGTTATCTATTTTCCTCAAAATGCCCTAGGACTACACCTTTCTTACAGCAACCCCTTCAGTGCATTAACTTGAACAGAGGATGAATGAGCCATTTCACTCATAAAACTGGAGCATTTTTTCTAACAAAGCTGCAGAATATAGCAATTTACTTTCTCAAAGCTGCGGTTTTAGAACTGTAAAACAGTCCTGGATATCACACTGCAGCATGGGAGACCGACTGATGGCTACGGTTAAGGTACCGCAGGATGAAGCGGAACAGCAGAACACAAGAATCTTTTAATCCATAAATAAGATGTTGAAAGAAAAGCCACTGGATCCCAGTCCATACTCTCCTGCAATGAGCATTTGGCATACTAAAAAGGCATTTGATTTTGAATGCTGATTATCATTGAAAAGCATCACATTTGAATCTCTCTGATTAAATGGAGGACTTTGATAATGGCATTACTAATTACATTTGTATACACACTGACTGCCCTTAAAAACACCCTCTTAAGGTAAGATTCACCTCAACTAACATTAATCATTTAAAAATTAGGCATCTAGTCTAAGCCAATTATCTCAGCTGCCTCTGTATTCAGTGAAGAGACAGACACCTCCAGAGCCTGATTCATCCCACCAGTCTTAGAAGGGGATGAATCTCTTGTTGATTTGTTCCACTTATATCATGATGTCATCAAACACAGTTAGATGAAATGAATTCTGCCCTAAGCACAAATGAGAAGCTGGAAAAAAACCCCAAACAAACCCAACAAAAAAAACAAACCATAAAAAAACCCACCAAATGAATGAACAAAATCTTTCCAGTAATGCCTTATGAAGTGTTTTTATGAAAATTAATGTAATGTTATTAATCCATCTGGGTTTTTTAACATAACAAAGATATTGTCCTTAAAGATGATGACCCTGTACTTATATTCAGTGGTATACAGAATGCCCCAGACCTGAAGCAACAGTACTAAGAAACTTTTAGCAGGCAAACAATCTAGATCTCCCTGTACGAGAATTATTTGAATCCATTCTCTTGAGGATAATTTATACCAAGATTCCTATTGGACTGCAGTGACTACACCTCTGAAAATGTCTGACATATTTTGTTGTTTCCTCTACCATCTGTAAGTTTTTATGAAAATTAATGTAATGTTATTAATCCATCTGGGTTTTTTAACATAACAAAGATATTGTCCTTAAAGATGATGACCCTGTACTTATATTCAGTGGTATACAGAATGCCCCAGACCTGAAGCAACAGTACTAAGAAACTTTTAGCAGGCAAACAATCTAGATCTCCCTGTACGAGAATTATTTGAATCCATTCTCTTGAGGATAATTTATACCAAGATTCCTATTGGACTGCAGTGACTACACCTCTGAAAATGTCTGACATATTTTGTTGTTTCCTCTAACATCTGTAAGTAGATTTCCAGCTTGAGCATATAATTTTATTTAGAAACTTTAGGAAACCTTGCTCTTTGGTGACTTTCTGCGATTGGTAATGTCAGGTAATGGGACATTTACCTGATTCACTCCCTACACTGCAGATAACTAGCCTTTCTTCTGGACTGTGTTCTTCTTAATCATATGCCTTTAAATCAACCTGTAACTTGCCCTGGGGGACATTCAGGAAAAACAATCTTTCACAGTAAGTGTTTCAAGAGGCAAAAGAGAGCTTGTGTGTCCTGTAAAAACATAAAATAAAAATACAAATTGAATCGCATTAAAGTCCTGCACAGAATAAACTCAAATTAAAATAGTCCTAGAGATCACTTACTTATTTGGCAGTTTAATTTGGCCTAGGATCCAGAACTGATTGCTGAACTATCTCTTAGAAACGTGATCTTCAAACTTCATCTTATTCACAGAGACCTTGGCAGCACAAACAGGCAGTACATCACTCCAGCTCTCTCTGCTGCATTGGCCTCTGGTTCTGAATTACAGCATCTATCACGTTCTGGCTTTTGCTTGCCAAGCTTTTAAAGGTGTGCTCTTGCTCACTGTACCTTATGAACGGCTTTCCCTTCCATCATTGGGCCTGCTTTTGAAGTTTACTGATATCGACTTATAAAATATTCTCTCTCTGCATGCCTACCCCCTCTGACTAGTGTGTAACTGAGACATACATGCATATCGCAAGTGTCAAGTCCCCGTTTGAAAGTGCTTTCTCTTGCTCATGCAGACTGTGGAAACTTCACCCATAAATATCTGAACCTCATATGCTTTTAAAACTAGACACAACATACATCCTTTGGTTAAGATCTATTTATAATTAATAACGTGGCATGGACTGGCAGATTCTTCACTGAAAAGACTATAGACATAAACTCTCTCTCTCTGTATATACGTATACATATATATTTGGAGATGTGCTCTATTCCTCTTTTCAGTTTTAATACCATCATATATCATATTTGTTTTTAAATTATGCTTTGCTCTGAATTTTTATTTTATAATAAAAAGATGAATTTTGCATGTTGACAAGAACTGGCCTCAAAATCATATTCTCACTCTTTAACAGCCTGATCATGAAGACAGCCCTGTAGCTTTCACTACCCTGTCCCTGGTTTTGTTGCATGTTACCCAAAATGTTGAAAATCACTGAAATTAAATAATCTGTTGACTACTCAAAAATTGTCTTTTTTCAAGACTATAATGTTGTTGCAATACAGTGCTTTATATATACTAGGCATTAAACTTAAATGAGAGTAATTGGGAAGTGCTAAGCTCCAGGCCTGAGAGAAAATGCTGTAGTCAATGATCCATTACATTCTTGTCCACTGATATACAACTATATGCCATGAAAGGCTCTGTCAATACTACTGTGTCTGGGCACGCTCCCCAGTTCTCTTTTCTGGGGTGCCCTGGGGCTCCATAACTAGGAAATACTCAGAAGGCCCAACCTCCTTCCTTATCTTCCCTCCAAAGGAAACACATGGGTGTACCCCACGTGGGAACCACAACATTGTCTTCAGAGGTGCAAGTCTAGGTGGTGGGGAACCCTAGACTGCATTTTGCCTTACATCAGATGGTCTGTTGAGACACAACCTAGGATACCTGGAATGCAATAGTCTGGGTAATAAGGTTGGCAGGGTGTTCATATCTACCTTCAGTAATTATGGACAAAAATGGACAAAAGCGTGGCTCATGGTCTAGTATATAGAAAGAAAAAAGTGGAGATATGGTATACCATAAATATTAGGCCATGTTGTGTGATGTGTATAAGTTTAAGTATGAAGGCTTGCTGTTTTCTTAACTATTTGATATCTGTAAATGCATTTAGTCTACATTAAGCTAGACCGGCTATTTTGTAAATGCATTTAGTCTACATTAAGCTAGACCGGCTATTTTGCACCTACCACAGCCTTTAGTGTGATTTTGAGAAAGTACAAATACTAGACCCACTGTATGAGGCAAGAGTTACTGGAGCAAGCTGTTGGGAACCCACTCAAAGCAAAAGTAAGAGGATTAGTCAAAATCTGAATAGAAAAAGTGTTGAGACTCCACTAGACCTTTTCTTTTAAGTTGGTGGGATATAAATCTTTGAGCACACATTTCAGGAAAGGTCTGATTTGTGAGATAGCCATATAGGTCTACTCTTCAAAAAAGAAAAAAAAAAATCTTTTTGTGCAAATGCTATCTTTGTCTTTCATTAATAAACTAATTGATTATGTATTCAGAATGATATTTTTAATATCAATTCCTGACTGTTTTCAATATACAGTGATTATTTAAAGAAATGAAAAAGGTATTGCTAGCAGTAGTTGGAGAAAATGTCTTTGGAGCATGCAGGAGACAGGGAATCTACAGAACAGATTCTGAGGTCTAAGCAGAAATAGTCAGAAATCACACCTATAGCTTCTGACTCAAACTCTACGCATCTCCAAGACTCCTTTAAAAGAGAAAGAATGGAGGAAATAAATAACTTTGGACCTTTCAGTGAGACAGACAAAGGAGCATGTCTACTATCATTGTCCTCTTTCAGAAGCCCACAGAAAGGCATCTGTGGGAGAACAGGAGATCTGAGATCTGTAACAGCTGACCCTTCTCCAAAGAGGTGACAAACAAGGGAGTCTGAATCAATGAAATGTTTCATGAAGAACACACACACAAAGCGAGTGGAATTGCAGGCTGCTTGACCATTCAGCTAAAGAAGGTGTATGACTTCATTGAGTCATTCATTAGATGCAAAAAATTACATCTTTAAATTACACCAGTTGGTGAGATGGAATGCTGATGATAAACTATCAGTTCATAGATAAAAACACTGGGACTTTATTCCATATTTTTGAAATCACAAAGCCTTTGAAATAAAGGGTTAAATTCAGTCCCCGGAGAATGGAAAGTGAGATAGGGCAACTTACGCAAGCTGATATACACCCAGTTAAACCACCTTTATACACATGAATTAGTTGCAGAGAACTAGGGGAAAGTCTACTTCAACAATGGAAAAATATGCTGCATTTTTATATTGAAAAAAAAATTGCTGAATTGCAGTGGCTTGTAAAGCTGGAAGATGTCACAGAAGTTCTGCTTTCTCATGCAGCTCTTTGTTATATGCTTTGGGAAGGGGGAAACTTCTGGCATCATTATTGTTATTATAAGCGTCATTACTGCCACTTTTTCCTTTTGACAGGACATTATGATGTATTACCTCACTTTATCACAGTTTATGTTATTACATAAATGCTACAAATGACAAAGTTTGGAGAGCACAGGTATTCCTAGACAGTGCCAAGCAAACTGTAAATCATATTAAGATAATCTGGGGACTTGAAAAGAACTGTGAGTTGAATAGCTTTGTGTGGCTCAAATATATAACATTACTTTTAGATCATTCACTTACTGGCTGCAGCATCAAGCATTGGAAAGGAAATAACATCTAAGGCAATGTATAAAAGAGACCTCACACCTAATTTTCTCCTCTATTATTACATACTTATTTATTATTGTTTATTTATACCTTAGTAATAGAAAGAGGTTCCAGGCAGAGATCAAGCCTGCATTTTAGTAAATAAAAGATTCCTCTCTCACTTAACCCAAAAATAAAGTGAAAGACAAGAAGTAGATACAATGTGAGAGGAGGAGAAGGAAGGGGACAGTGTTGATTATTGCAGTAAACAGCAGTCACCAATTACCTAGTCATTGTTTAGCCTTCTTTGTAAGATATAGTACATCTGGAAGGCTGGTGATTGTTATCTTTAGATCTGTCTTTAGTTTCTGTAAACTAGCAGTGTCTTTTACAGCTACTTGGAAAATGTTTTTCCCCAATGGAGAAACATAGAAAACTTCATATTTTGTCTGTATGAAAAAATATAAAAATAATCCACATATTTCAACATATTAGGGCCTGAAAGGGCCAAGTAGATGATCTAGCCTGACCTCCCATACATCTCATGCAATTTATTTTCTTTTAATTATCTTTATATTAATCCAAATAACTATTTTAATTAACGCAGAGAGTCATCCTGCATTGATCTAGAAAAGTTGGTACATGAAGTATCCTTCATATTCCTTTGCTAGTTTGTTGTTCTGGCTAGCTACCCTGACTGCTAAATATTTTGCCATGTTCCTAGTTTAAGTTTACCTGGCTTCACTTGCCAGTCATTAGTTGCTGTTATGAGCAACTCTGCTAGATTAAAATGTTATTGGCAGCTGGAATCATCTTTCAGGAAGACAATTCAGTGCAGTTCTCAATCAGTTTTTGGATAAATAAAGTTTCTCAGTTCAAAACACTTTCCCCAGCTTCAGAATAAATTTTGTCTTTTATATATCTCCTCAGTTTTTGGACATCTTTTCCCCCTGACAGTGACACAAGGACATAATGCAATACTCTAGCATCCTTTCCACCAGTGTGTTACGGAGACACATAACCACCCACCCCGCGCCATGCTCTATCCCTAGCTTGTTGCTTATATACCAAGGAGTGCCTTAGTCCTTTTTGCCATGGCATCATATATGCCATTTAACTTGCTTTCCCAGTCTGACTCTTAAATCTCTTCCTGAGAAACTAGACTCAGGATACACTGTCCATTTCTCAGTGTGATGTGTTCCTTGTTCTAGATTATAGCACACTTCGCTATGTTAAAATACACATTGCTTGAATGAACCCTCCTTGCTTTGTCCTCTCCTGATCATTATGGCAAACGCTATCACTTTTCTCAGCAGTATTTTTTTTTATTTCCAGGTCATTGATAAAAACTATGAATAACTTTAGGCCTATAGACATCACCTTGAATTCATATTAGAAATCATTTGATGTATCACATTAACACCTACCCTGTCAGATCTGTCAATATGCTGTTCTTACTATGTTCAATATATAGTCAATTTGCACTGTATTGTGCTAAGTTTTAAAGAGTGTCTTCTGGTACTATGGTGTTTATCAGGTGTCCAAATATGCTATGGCAATCACATTATTACGTTTGTCAGTCCAATCTTTAATTTCACAAAGAGGATATCCAAGTCATATCGTGCAAGAGTGGTAGAAAATTTCCCTTGGGTTTACTTATTCAAACATTAAGAAAGCATGCAAACAACAAAGAACAAAATAAGGTCTCCATGATGATACACACACAGTATGTCCTTTGGACAGTGTGAACTTAAACACAGCTTGTTTCTGCAGAAGACAACAGTCTTTATATATTTGAAGCTCAAATGCACAAAAACCAAAGGGATAATGATTATGTGGCTAAACACACCACAGTTGGCTGGGGGGGAGATGTCAGGAACTTCCTAGTGAGAGGGGAAGAGCTGAAGCTGAAAACCTCAGAAGCTGATTTTCTCAGATTTTCTATAAATACAAATGCTCTGTACTGTAACATTTCAGATGAGTTGCCACAGTTCTCTGACTTCTGCATTTATTTGTCTGAGGAAGGTAGGTGCTGGGAAAGTAGAGAGGTTGAATATTATTGTTTCTGCTGGTTTTTGTACTCTGTACCGAGGTCCTGCCATGAACAGATTCCAGCAGGGAACTAACATTACGGTATCAAGACTTAGGACCTGATTCAAGTTACAGTCCAGCCTACTACAGAATGAAATCAGTTGCACTTCACACTTTTGCAATCTCTTCTCATCTGTAGAGATCGCAACCCTATCCTCTTTCATTCTTTTTTGGGGGTGAGAGGAGGAATAACGGAGCTTTTCCTGGCCCCCTATCTGTATGTAGCTCCAGCATATATCTCTTGCTTTCCTTGTTTTCCTCTGAACCAGGAGGAAAAGTCTTTCTATTGAAATGCTAATGGAGGAATATACTGTATAATAAGACTGCATCCCCTTTGGGCCTACATGTAATTTACACATAAAATGAAATTGCACATGGCCTTGTTTCATAGCATATTTGTTTAATTATCTTTCTTAAAAAGCTTTTTTCAATTAATTTTCAATATTTAAAAAAGGAATAAAAATGTCGATTTATCTGTGTACCTGATAATTAAGTATAGTTTGGGGAATAATTATACTATTTAATAGCAGAAATTTGTCCAGCTCTAATAACTGGCATTTTTCAACAGTTTTGCTTGCTTTCTTGTTCTCCATCTGCTCTAATTCAAAAGAAGTTTACATTCTGCATGTATCAGTCAGTCCTCACTCATCACACCAGACACTGATCAGTTGACCAAAATGGCTCTGCCTTCCCTGACACTGAGTTAGGAAAGAGTGGACAGATCCATGCTAGCTTGAAACTCTCCAGGAGGACCATTTGTACAGTTCTGGTATATACCAGGAAAAGTATAACCAATAGAGCTAAGAAAGTATTAAGGTTTTCATGAGCTCTCATTGCCTTTGAGAAACCTCAGTCTGAAATACTGTGCTGAATTCTGATGATCCTTTTCCAAGAACACTGGAACATCCTTGTTCAGTTTTAGTTATAACAGATGTGGAAGAGAGCTGTTTGAGAGCTAATCGCATGACAGCATTTAAAAAAAAAAAGTTGTTTAGCATAGTCAAGTAAAGACCAAGAAAGACAGAATTATTGTCTGAAAATACATGTTGCTGAGATTAGTACCAAAGAGGAAAAAACTCTAAGTCAATGAGGTCCGAATAGCAACTTCTGGGTCAAAACAAGCCTGTTAATTTTTCCACTGAGGAGGTAAGGACTAGCTGTTTGAACAATAAATTCTTCCTGGACAACCATTTCCCTCCCTCTCCATATGACTGGCCTAAAAATGGCCATTACAGCTTATTACAGTGCCGTGAAGGGACGGGGGAGGCATCCTCCTGCAGGTAAGGTACCTGGCCCTGCATGGTCCCAAGCTGCTACCACCATTGCATCAGCTCACTATAAATGGGGAAGCCCCAGTTCTGAGATCCAGCTTACTCATCTGTGAGAGCTGGAGCAGTCTGATTTGAGCTAAAGGGGTACAGGAAATAGGATGAGCAAAACAAGCAGCTTGATGTTTCAGCGTAAATAAACGAAATTACCTCATTAAGATGGCTGAACATAGCTAATATTGGCTACTATCAGCATAACACAGGCCAGAACAAGAAGCATTGGTTCATCAAGAACTCAGAGTCTTCATACAACTCACAGTGTGGAACAGTCAGTAGTGAAATGGAGTCTGCACCACTGTGGGCTCCTCCACCACAGGAGGAGCTGGAACTTTCTCATATGGACCAGATATATAATATCAAAGATCTATCCCCATAAGTGTAATTGTTTCTGTACTGCTTAGCTACAGAACTAGTATGCTGGAGTGTCATAACCATTTTGTCATTTAACAGACTTAGTAAACAGCACACAGAAAGTTCCACCTAACTTTGTTTAAGGAAAAGATTTTCTACCTGTATGAGCTGTGATGCTCTGTTTCTGCAGCTGAGGTAGAAGCAGTAAGATGGAAAGCAGTCATGTCATGCATTTCACCAATCTCAGGGCTAAGTGAGGGCTGATTTGTGCAATCAGAATGGTAGGGGAAGAGATAATGAGAAAGCATTAATGAAAATTCTTCTCAGTAGGTTCTTCCGATACCATTATTATTAGTTGCCAGTTATAGTCTCTGTTGCTGACTCACGCTAGGAATGCAAGTGGGACAATGGGGTTTCAGGTCAAGTACTTGTCAGCTGCCTGACAAGGTAAAGATCAGGTTTTCTTCAAACTGTCAAACATCTTAAGGCAAAGCTTGGTTTCTCAGCTAATGCTCTCCACTCCCCAAGAATACAATGCTTCTCTCAGCCTGCAGCCCTGATAGAGGAAAGAGTAGCAATAAAAAAAAAGTTGCAAAACAACCTTACCAGCACCACTTAAACCTTCCTTTGCACTTTCTCCTGCTTCTTTCTCTGCTTCTGGTTTATATCACCTCACCTTGTAGTTAATCTGGCTGGTGCTGACAATTAGGCTTGTTAACACTCTCCTTTCAGAAGGCTTGCTCTCCAATTAGGCTGCCTGCCCCGTTCCAGGGAGCCAGAAGATAACGTGACTGTTCCCTGTGTTTAGCCCCAACAGCATCTGCAGGGACACCTGGCAACAAAGGGTAGAGCTTTTAGCTCCTGAACTGTCAAGGCACTTTAACACACTGGACAATAAAGCAGCTCAATTTGTAATTAAAACAGGAACATTTTTTTTACATCTTTTGTTTTTTTGTTTGTTTGTTTTGTTTTTGGTTTTTTGTTTTTAAAAGAATTAAAGATCCAGCTAAGTACCTTGTAGGAGTCACAAAAGTGCCTATGCAAAGTTTAGTATATAAATTGCATGGTATTCTGTGCATGCTAAATACCTAAACAGCTTAGGCATCTAACTACAATTTTAGGTACCTACAAAAGTAGAACATTTAGCTTGGAATGCTTTCTGTGAAACCAAACATTCATCATCTATGTTCAGTTGCTAGACCTGAAAGACCAGTTAAATTTATTTCTTAAAAAGCTAGACATTCTTCTTTATTATATATAAGGTAATTCAGTCAACATCAGAAGTTTCTACTGCACTCAGAAAAATATGCAAATCTGGGATCCTTTTTCTGTCCCAAGAACCATCACTTGTCATGTTTTTTTTTTAATGTTTTATGAATGCCATTTTTATGTTTTAAAGAATGCCATTATAAACTAGAGAAGCAGTTGAAAGAGATGATTACCTATATATTATGCTGCTTGCCTTTCTGGTACTGGGATGGAAGTTCTGCGTGATTAAAATTACAGTCCTGATAAACCATAATACTATCTTGACATATGTCATATGTGCAATTCCGTCATAGAATCACAGCATCATAGAATCATTAAGGTTGGAAAAGACCTCTAAGACCATCGAGTCCAACCGTTTGCTGCCATCACAAACCATCACAAACCATTTGCTGCCTTTGCTTTGCATAGTCACTGACTAAGGTCTTAATTCTGATTGCAGCTGTTCTCCATGCAGTCAATAACTGCATTTATTTGCAGTTTTACAAATAATAAATTTGTATTTTTTTTTATTTACCCTCCTGAGCTTGCACTGTGTTGTCTCTGTGCAGATTACTCTCAGATAATTTGACATATGCATTTTGGCTTGCTTCAGTATAGTACCATAAAGTATATGATGATGATGTAGACCTGAGGCAGAAATAGTTGTGAAATTATCAGCAGCAGTCATGAGAGAGAGTGAAGCATTATGGTTTTGGGGCTGTGAGTGGAGACCATGATTCCCAGAGAAGTGTTTCATAGCCAGTGGGTGGTCATTTTCAGCTGGGGCAAAGAATATGCCCAGATTGAGGCCATGGCACAAAAACTGCTCTAAGGGGCATACCGCACATCACACAGCTTGATTTTCAGGTGATAATCTGTGCATTTCTATTTGGCCATATTAATAATGATAGTCAATGGAAAGACATCCATGGCTGCTGATGGCACAAGAGCGGATCTGTAGACTGAGCGGTCGTGAAGAGTGACTGGAGTTTTCATTATAGCACTACAATCTATAGTTTGTCAGTGAAATGACTAGACGTCAAATGATACCTGTCAAACACAGAAATGTCTAACTTCATTCTTGTGCTAGTAGCTGTACTAACAAGTTAACAAGACTACTCCTCATGCTGAAGGTCAAGCCTCCAACTAAGCATTTATAGCCTTATTAAAAATAAAAGAAATTCTGAAAAACAAACACCTATAAAAATCAGTATTCTTCCAATCAGTCAAAGTTTAGCAATGTTTATTTTGTTCCTTATCATACTTCCCTCATGCTATGTACCTGGGGACCATTTATTATTGAAGTGTTTACAGAATCTATTGGTAATACTAACATACAAACATCAGTTGTTTTCCGTGCTGCTGGAGACTTTATGGTTCACTTTCATAAAGACTTAATTGAAGAGCACTGCTGAGGAAGCCAAAGTAGACACTCCTTGTCTTTGTTTGATGAGTTGAAGCTTCAGTGACTCTTTTGTGGAATACTAACAATAGCAACAATACCATTTTCAACAAATTAAAATTTAAGAACAGCTACTCTACTGTCTCCCAGTGGGTTAGCTCTTAGTTATGTTTCATCAAAAATGATGTTATAATCTTGACTTTTGTTAAAAGTAAAATATTAAGGACTGTTTTGGCTCTTACAGCTATGCAGTGTTAAATGTCCATCTAAATGAAGCTGGTTTCATTAGTTCCCGTAAAAATTAAATTTCCTCCAAAGTTGACTCTACCTATCATAACACAACCTCTGTAATCCAGCTTTATTCTTTAGGAATTGAAACACTGCTGACAGGTTTCAGTGGACATTATGTGCAACTTTTGACTTTGATAACACATAGTTAATATAGTATAGAGAAAAATAGGCATATACCCCCGGCATCAAACAAGAATGCACAACCCTTCTCTTTTTCAGACAGCCATTCCTACCCAACTCCATTGCAGATTGGCAGATCAATGCAGAGAGGACAGCACAGAAAAGAAAGTAGTGGATACAGGGATGACGGAGTTGCAGAAGAATGTGACAAAATGCAGAGAATACCAAGGGTATTGTAGAAGTTTGCAGCAAGGGAAAGAACCCCGAAGTAGGGAGATGTAGAAAGAGTATTTTGTAGGGCTGGTCAAAGATGTCACGCTCAAATATCTTTTTCCTGAGACAATGTTTTTTTGACAGAACAACAATTTTCGTGAGAAGATTTGTCATTTGGAGGAACATTTTAGATTGCTGACATATTTCAACAAAACAAACTACAGAGATTTTGGTAGCTGAAAAACAGAGCAAATTTTTTTCCCTGCATGACAGTTTTAGGAAGATAAGGTAATTCTTAGAGGGGTCTTTTTTATGGGAATAAAAGATTATTCTCTCTAAAATAATTTCTTTAGTATTAGGATTAAAACAGAAATGGGAAGGTGCTAAAATGATGAACAAAAAGGACAGAGCTGGAAAGGAAAATATGAAAAAGAGAAGTGAGATGGAATATAACTGGGGGAATATTCATGGACAGGAAAGTGATCAATGAAAAGAGAAAGCTTAAAGGCAGATATATTGTGAACAAACAATAAGAAGGCAAGAAAAGAAAATAAAAAAAGATGGTGCAAAAACATATGGGCAAAAAGTCACCTTTCTTGTGCCTCCTGGTAAAGATAGTAGAAGTTTTCAACATTTGAAGTCTGCCAAGAAACTCACAATGTTTCAGCTAACCCTGTTCATTGTCTTGCTTGAATTTATGCTTTTCTTAATGGAGCCATCTCTGAAATCAGTAGGAAGAGTTAATGGCTGCATACAAAATGGCAAGAGGAAAGCCGGAGGAGAGTAGTGCCTCAACTCTCTGTCAGTAGAGTTGAGGCACAGTTGGGGCACAGTGTATGCCCACCCTCCTGGGGGATGTGGGTTTTATCATGGCCTTCAAAGTTTTAGTCTGTACTGCAAGACAAGGCACAGGAAGACAGTTACAGAGCAGTTTCAAGCCTAGGGGAACTCCTGAAGCTGAGGATTTTTTTGTTTTACTCCAAAGTTGTAATCACATGCCCAAAATTCCCCAACTTCACTGTGCTTTGCCCCATAGTTTTTGTGGTGCTGCCACTCTTCTGTGCCTTTCCCTTTTGTTTTCCCTGAGAACCCCACTGCTATCTCATATATAACTCGTGCCCCTTTCAGCTCTCCTTTCTCTGTGCCAGCTCTCCTTTGCTACCCCAGTTCTGATCCCACCTTTGTGCTTTTCTGCAGCGCTCAGAAACTCCTCAAAGCCAGAGTTCAAAAGAAAGCCCAGAAAAGAAAGGCTACCCAGGGCTATGAATTTTCAGGCTTAAGCCCATTTTTTAGTTCCTATCAGGATTTATTTTATTATGTCAATGTGTTACAACAACACAATCCTTTCTATAGTCTCCTGAATAAACCAACTCAAAGTAGTTTAAAAGTACAAGCCTACACCCTGTGTTTATAGGGAGTCCTGTAAGAGACTTGTGCTCTAAAAAAGAGGAAATGATGTTGGTAACAGCTACAACTAAACAACTAAAATGAAAGAGGAGGCTAAGCACTTCTCCTAGCTGGAAACTTTTGCTGTACACAGCAGCAAAACACAGACTACAACACAAGGGAGGAGCCACTGTAATTGCTTTTTGCTGTGATCTCTAGATTTTTGATTGAAAGGATCATGTCTAGGGTTCTATGCTTGTTCTTTTCTCATAAGCTCTCAGTACTTAGAATTCTTTTCTTCCACTCTTAATTTGCCTGGAGCAAGGCTTTTATCTAGACTTTTAGCCAAGAGGCACCTGCTGAAATATTCATTGGCAGAAATTGTGCCATGGGTGTTTTTCCCCATTTGTCCAGTTCTATGTCATTAAAATAAGGTTGAATGCAATGAAAATAGGATTTGACACAGAAGAATGGCATTCTCTCAAAAACTTTATATAATAGGCAATTAACCCTTTTCAGTGCAAGAATTTAAATACTAAAGACTGCTGAATAGTATCCTTTGTCAATAGCCCTTTTGCGCCACATCAAAATGGAATTGAATATTATAACTTCACTTTGTGGAAGAATCAAATTATAATCTGCAATCTTTTATGAGGATGATTTAAGATTTTGATATTTGATTTTTATACTGATCTCTACCTAAATGTGATGGTCATTTGAGAAAATGAAAATTTGAGAAAATGCAAAAAACCTGAGCCTTTAAAATTTTGTAATGTGTACCTAAAGTCCATCCTTCCTTCCTGCCTTCCTGCCTCCCTGCCTTCTCATAATACTCAGGTGATCCTACAAAATGATTCAAATGACACTTTTTGTTTGGATTTTGGTCTGGGAATGAAAATAGCAGTTTTCAAAAATCTCAAAGGATAAAAATTAAATTGAATCAAAGACAACCCCAGGTATACACAATTAAACCTGGGCTATTTTTGACCTTATACAAAGTTGGCCTCAAAGCTCATCAGTTAGCCTTGCTTTGAGCATGGGTCAGGTGAACGCTGGGTGAACTCTGAACGTCCCTTCTGATAAAAACTGTTCTGCGATTCTATTTTATGAATCTAATTGGAGCAGATACTCAAGGTACAGAGAGGAGTATTTTTTTTTAAACAAAGTTTTAAATGTAATCAGTTTTGCAACAGCAGGAAGTAAAATAAAGTCTTCAGTATGATATTTAACCCTGTGTTTAAGGGGTTAATCCTAGGCCTGATCTGAGAGTCTTCACAAGAATGTAAATCCAATGACATACAAGACATTTCCTTGTAAACATACGGGAAATTTCCTTGCATGGTTCCTGTCAGATTTTGTTATTTCATAATACACAGACATAATATTTTAACAATCTTCCTCTAAGGATCTCAAAGTACATGAAGAGCTGCCACAAATTACACTGTGTAAAGCCCTTTTAAAATGGGCAAATATTTCATTGTCTCACATGTATCAGTATAAAAACAGACACAAAGAAATCAAGCAGTTTTCTTAAGATTTTGCAACAAAAATAACGGGCAATTCCTGTTGTGTATCTAAATGGTATAACACAGGGCTTGCAGCCTGTGGGTAGCAAAGGATGAAACAGTTTAATATGACATCTCTCTGCCTCCTTGGCTATCACAGTTCTGGACTCTTTAGCAAACAGCATTATTTGCTTAGGTAAGTTACAGCAAAACTTCTACAACTGCAGTGTTGTGTCTTTCAACCCCACTCTGAATCTTCCTCTCTGTTACCCTCCCTTGCATTGGACAGACTGCCTGGAAATAAGAGTGAAGAGAGCATGGAGTTCTTCTGGACTGTTTATTGGCAGTTCTCTATTATTTTTGCATTTGAATACTTCTTCCATGAGTTACTCCCTTTTCATGCTTCTTTATGCGGAAGTAAGGATGTAACCAGTTCAGATATAAAGATCTTAACTGTCAGTACTGTGTTCCATGAGAAAGATCATCAATCTCTTTAAAAATATCTTTGTATCTAAGTGAACTTTATTGTTAGATGAATAGATTATGAGGGGAGTTACAAATATTGATCTGTACTTTTTTTTTTTTTAAAGAAAGCTCAAAATAAGTAGCCAAAGTAATGACCATGAAAAGGATGTATATATTCATTATAGGACAAAAGGAGAGAGTAAAACTCTACTTTCTGTTACACCAAGTTGAAATCTGGACTTTCTCTACTTGGCTTCAAATGGAATTGCATTGTATTGGCACTGGTGCAACTGAAAACAGAACATGGCTTTCAACTCACTCATTACACTATAGTGATAACCTGTGGCCTGAAGTGTGATTTTGCTTATCAACCTCCCCTCATCCACAGCTAATGGAAGCCATTTGACCCACAAATTATATTCAAGAAGATTCTGACATTTTTGCAGTGTCAGGTCAAAATACAGCTACACTCCATCCAATATGGGTGCTGCTGTTGTAAGTTTCTTGGTAGAAATACAGCACACAAGCCTAGCAAACAAAATAATCTTCTAAGACCTGTAGCAGCAATTTTGGTGATCTAATTATTCCCACACAGAATAAAAGGAGTTTCACAGTGAGAGTGAAGGCAGAATATTTTGCATGAAAGCCACTCAATGAAAGGAAATTTTTTTCTGTTAGAAATGTTAATTTGTTTAGGTTGCAGTTTATGAAAAGTTTTCGATGTATACTTATGTTTATTCTGATTTAGCAAACATTCTAACATATGCATTAAAAAAATTCTAAGTCCAAGATTTAAATATTTTAAAGTTAAGTGAAAGAGTTTAAATATTTTAAGGTTAGACAATGAGATACATAACTTGTTGGCATTTGGCTGGGAAGAAGTCCAGACCCGTAAGAGAAAGTCCCTGGGTATCTGCAATCTTCCCTAGATAATATCTGGAGAGAGACATATATATGTATATGGAAGATGCTTCAGAAATATATATATGTATATATGGAAGATGTTTCAGAATGCCTCAAGATCTCTAACGTCAAGGCACTTCCGTGCTTGCCCAGCAAGAAGTTTCCAGATCACAATTCCAGTTGTCCAATGCTGAGTCCTGTGTCAGTCCCTCATGTTCCTTTTTGAGACTGACCACAACATTTTTCAAAATAGAGATGAAGATCTGAATCAGGAGCTTTGAGGTCTACACACAGATGCAGACCTCATGGGAGCTCTGCAGAGCAGGCTCTGCACTGTTAGACACTGACGCTGTCCGTGCTCTGTCCCGCTTTATTCCAAAAGGAAGGAAGTACAGGGAAAGTTCCAAAAGCCAGGGTCCAAAAGCTTTGATTCTTTTTCAGCCTTTACCAAGCTAGGAATGATAAATTTGGCATGAAGTCTCTAGCCTTTTGGACTACCAATTACAGAGAAAAAAATCCAATAACTTCAGCTGCTTCAGATTTTTCCTAACAGGCATGAGAGGAGAACTTGGCGCTCTAGGAGTAATGCATTGAGTTTACCCCTTTTTGATAATGTGGGGCTATATTCCCATCTTTCTGCAGTAAAAGTCCTGAGAAAAGGCCCTGTCAGCAGGACCTTGTGTCCTATCACAATGCTGTACATATATCACCAAATTCTGCCCTCAGGTACCTTAGCGTAAATCTGGAGATACTCTATCGAAGTCAATGGATGTGATTCCAGATTTACAGCAGCATCACTGGCAACAGATTTTGGCCTTTGGCTGCTTTTTTCAGAGTCAGACACTTCTCAGTGCATAGTAGCTTATGTGCTATTTCAAAAGGAAAAAACTCATAATGTTGCCATGATAGAAGCACAAGTGCAGCCAAGGGTGTTAGAGCAGAGTTCTTGATTACATCAAAATTGCTTAAGACAAGACTGACTGCTTCATTGACTTAACACAGCTGTGGGATCTGAAAGATTCTGATGGAAACAGCACTGGTGCTCTTCACAACCTTCTTTAAAACCAGCCTCCTACATTAAAAAAAAAAAAAAAAAGGAAGCAAGGAATGGGCTATGAGAAACTGCAGTAAATGAGAAGCAGAATTTTAATGGATAAGTGTAAAAATATTTTTCTAAAGCAAAGCAAATAACCTGATAACTGCTTAACACCACTGAACAGCAGTCAGAAAATTATAAGCTAATAAAAAGGCAGTTGGCATCATTGGTAAATGAACTTTCTCCACTACTCAACTGTACTCTGTCCAACCTGACACGTTAGTAGTTGAATAAGCTTCACTTAACCCTCGGACTGGAAGGATTAGGAGTTAAATACAGCAATTCTGATTATGATAAATAAAAAGAGATGGAGAGCAGCAATAAACTACTTTGAGTCCCAAGAGTATGAAAACATTTAAAGTTTATGGATCTGGCACAGGAAAGAATGAGCATGATTACAGCTGGATTACATCTCAGTATTTAAATTGTGATCTTTGATTGGACACAGTCAGTTTTTCTGATTGGAAGAGCAAATGCATTCCAACTTTCTTGTGTTAATTCACTTATTAACCATTTCATCAGTGACTTTTCCAAATGTGTTCCCAATATTCAGCATGAATTTGCTGGTTTTGGTCAATTCTCCTGCCAGTGCAGGTGGATATGCAGATATGATACGCAGACCTTCAGAATGAATTAATTTAAAACTCCAAGTGTGAATATTTGTGGAGCTGTTCTGCAATAACCTCCAGGAATGACTCATACTGAAGATACAGATCCCATTTGGACAGTTGCAGCAATCCCATGTGTTGCAAGGGTATGCTTGGGAGAAAAGGAAGATCTTTTCCTGCCCCTACACCTCAGCCTCTAAAATGACCTCTTGGGAGCACAAGGTGTGTACCTGTGCAGGTACATACCACACAGCCTTTCTGACATTTTTACCCCCTTCTTTCTATCCTGGACTGAGAAATTCACCTGGAGAAAGCTACTTGTTAATGGTTTCTGATGTCTTTTAATTTTTCATCCTAACAAGGACAAACAATGAATGACAGTAAGGAGAAAAGCTGTTTCCATATTGTTGTTATTTATTTACTATCATCTCTGTTATAACAAACTCTAAAGAGCAATTAGATAAAACACACACTATTACCGTTAGTGTAGCTGTGGACAAAATATTCAGTATTACACCGCAAATTTAAGCACATATCACACTGACTTAAAAACCACCAAATAATTTTGGTCTTGAAAACTGAACTAGAAATGGCCTTTAGCAGACCATTTCTAATACTTTCATTTAGGTTGAAAAAGCTTCCGCTAAATTTTTAGTACGTGTCTTTCCAGACTGATCTTAAATATTGCAAAAACAATGATTGTTTTAAAAAATTGGCATCACATTGAATTTGATTTAATTGTTCAATGAGCTGTTTTCTGATATAGATCAAATCTTGCATTCATTTCTGTCAGGTTTGTTATTTCCAAGTACTAGAGTGATTCTCTATGATAGATACAGTTTGTCTTCCCTGCCCACTGATATCTTTAAGGCACACAGAATGTAGGATCAATACAATACCTACACTTACCTCTGAAATTAGAAATAACTTGCTATAGACATGGGAATTTCACATGAGAGTACAGAAGTACAACAGAAACATCATATGCCACTTCCTTTACATAAAGACACTGAGACAGAAAAAGAAAAAAAAAAAATCAGTCCTAAACCAAATCAGGATAGGAGGATAGTGTTAGCGTTAGTGTCTGGCTTTGAGGATCCACCAGAAACTGAGCATAGAGGAGAACAATAGCAGACCTGAAAACTCTCTGAGATCACAGAGTCTTTAGGCGATGACTTGGAATGCTTGGGTTCTTTAAGAACTTGCATCTCAAAAGCTTTACTCCACAGAGAGTGAGGATAACAGCTGACCTTTGTACTGAGAGAGTTATTTGTGGAAAACCTGGGCTCATTTCTGTCTTGCCAAACAGCTCCTGGAAGTGCAAGGCTTCACTTTTACCGAGTTAAGCTAGACTAAGTTTAGATCAACATCAAGATCAGGTTCATGGAGAAAGAGGTCTCATAGAGTTACCCACCATTCTCTTCTCCAGGGATGGAAAAATCTGTACAAATGCTTTTGTTGTGTAGAAGTGACCACAGAAAATTGCAGATATTCCCCTAATTCCTTTCACTGAAAATCTCTGTAGAATTTGCTCTATTCATTTGAATTCATAGATAGTACTTCTCTAAAGTAGCAAAGATTTATCCAACTATTTTGAGTTTAAATATGGAGCTCAAAACCCTAATCGCAATTTAATTTGACTAAATACTTACATACTTTATGGTCAATCATCCAGATCTTTTACAAGGTCCCTTGGCTTTGGAATTACTAATCTCAAATGGTACTATATATGAGCCTTGTCTGACATGACATATATTGAAACAGACTGTGGAACGATCGCTTAGAGATGAGAACCTTGCTACAGTTTTAGTGAACCAAAGCTAAGAGGCAAATTATTCAATTATAGTAAATTTACAGTAGCTTAATATTTGATAGAAGTGGTTCTTCTACCATCAGAGCGTCATATTGAAAACCCTTGAGCAGCAAAATATCTCCAGAAATGCTGAGGATGTTTTAGCCACTTATTAAGAAAATTCATCTATCTCGATTTTTTATGAACACTTTGGCTCTTTCTACAATAATGGCTGCTGAGACATTTTTGGTTTGTGCAGTGATGGTCCAATTTACCTTGGATAGCAGTGCACTAGAGGGAGCGAGAGAGCAGTATTAGTGCAGGTAGGTTATGGTAGGAGTTGTGGCTCCATAATTAACCCAAGGGCAGTAATTGCTCTGGGCAGCATCTGTAGAAGCATCTAATGCAAAGAAGTCTGCTCTCCTCTTTCAGTATAATATATTGAGAAATCTGCAGAGGGGAATGGTGTCAGTCCCAAATTTTTCCCCAAACTACACCTCAGGTCACTGTAAGTTGTTCCAGTCTGTTATATGTCTCCCCCTATAGGTCTGTTCAAGTGAGATAGTGAAGTCAGTCAGGAGAAATAGTTTTGCAGGGCAGGCAGTATAGGTTCATGAATTTGAGAACACTGAAGCTTACAGCAAGCTTCCAAAGGTCCTGTCCTGGTTTTGGCTGGGATAGAGTTAATTTTCTTCCTAGTAGCTGGTACAGTGCTGTGTTTTGGATTCAGGATGAGAATAATGTTGATAACACATCGATATTTTAGTTGTTTCTAAGCAGTGCTTATACTAGTCAAGGACTTTTCAGCTTCTCATGCCCTGCCAGAGAGAAGGTGGGAGGGGGCACAGCCAGGACAGCTGACCCAAACTGGCCAAAGGGACATTCCATACCATGTGACGTCATGCTCAGTACATAAACTGGGGAAAGCTGGCCGGGGGGGCCGCTGCTCGGGGACTGGCTGGGCACTGGTCGGCAGGTGGGGAAGCAATTGCATTGTGCATCACTTATTTTGTATATTTATTAGTAGTAGTATTATTACTATTATTTTTTCCCCTTCCTTTTCTGTCCTATTAAACTGTCTTTATCTCAACCCACAAATCTTACTTTTGACAGTTCAGGTGTTAATGATTTTTGCTTTTTTTTTTTACCCCAATTCTCTCCCCCATCCCACTGGGGGGGGGGAGCCAGCAAATGGCTCTTTAGCTGCCTGCCAGGTTAAACCACAACAGGTCCCTATTTTAAAAATCAATAGTTTGTCAGTCCTCTTCTGAAGCCATAGATTAATCTTATATTCAGCAGTTGTATTATTTTGATTTAATGCTTGTATAAATACAACAGTAACAGATTGCAGTGTGTTTCAGCCCACCAATTTGTTCTGTATTCAGCAATCCAGATGCTCACTTTTCAAAATGGAGGATGTCATTGTGTACAGTCTCAGTGGTGATGCAGTTATAACACATATCCCAGAAAACCCTGTACAGGGTAACTACACCTGCTGGTGACAGTCATGAACATCAATTCCTTCTAAGGATCATCTCCCAAGTCACTTGCTGTTTTCACTCTGGAAATGAAAGAAGTTCTATATATGGCCAGGAAAATGTAGCATCCTGGGCTTGGATGAAAACATTTATTTACCAGTAGTAATTCCTGCTCACCCTCAAACTTCTTAGCATTGGTGTGGACAAATGTTCAGGGCTTTGTTCTTCTCCATTTGAATGAGCATTGTAAGCAGTAAAGGTTCAGCAAAGGTTCATGCAAACCAGTACTCTATGTTCTGTACTTCAAGTGAAAGGATACTTCTGCATAGAGCAATGCATAAGTGAGTATAATAAAGATTGCTCTTTTCATAATATGTGCACCAAGCTGTTCTTTGGGAAATTATTTGTAGTTAGGAGTGTACAAAAATTTCTAAAAGGTAACTACAAAAATCATAATTTTCATTGTTTTTTGTTCTACTTTGGATTCTTAAATTATTCCTGATTCATATAAGCAGCAACCTACTAAATTAAATGATGATATGCTTAGAGTGCTCAGTCATTTATCGTGGAATTAATTCTGTGTTATATTTGCTTCCGTGACATTTATAATAAGTTGCATTGCAGTTTCATTTGATTTAGCTACTTATTTATTTTTAAGTCTGAACATAGCAGGCTATATTTTTGCTATAGTGCAAAAGGTATACTGTTGTTGTTACTACTATCGTCACTTATTAAGATAACCCTTCACCTTTCTATTTTTCTTATTGTAATTGGCAATTTAAGCCTGACTAAGCAAAAAGACACTATCTGTAAAGTGGAGAAGATATAGTGTTTTTCTTGCCTTTTAACCCAAGAATTGTCAATTTCTATCAGCAGTAGCAGGGCCTGACACTTAGGGTAGCTTGAACCTGCTTTGCATACTGTGAATTCTTACAACAGCAGCATGAATTGTGACAGGGGCTAATTAGCATTTCTACCCCCTCTATTCGACTCTCTTATTTTTGATGACAAGTGCCAGAAGCAGTAGAGGAAGTTTAACTAAACCCAGATTAAGAAATTAGTCTCCAATTTTGGAAGTTAAGGAAGAAGAAGATAGATCAACATTTGTGGCAGGTAATTCCAAGCGTGTGTGTATGTGAATGTGATATGTATATATTTACACCTTTATTCCTTTGTGTTCGATACACAACTGTGACTCTGTGACATTTGAGAACAATACATGCAGTGACTTCCAGCTGCCCCTTCAAGGTATCCATCCAGATCCTAGTGAAGCTAGTGACAGTCTTTCTGGTGACTTCACTTGATACCAACTTTTAGTTTTATGTTCATAGGGTGCAAGCTGGTATTTCTGCAATATGGAAATAGGGTATGACACTTAATTAACCTCCACCCAGTGTAACCAGCTCCTTTTGATCTTTCTCACATGATATGTAAGCCTTTCTGAAATCAGGTGAAATCCCATGGGCCAGGGATACTTACATCTACTGGGGTAGACTGTGATTAAATAGACTCCAGTGTGGAGACATGAACATACAACCTACATTTGTTATTATTATCCCCACTAAATATTTATATTGCAGTAACCTGTAAGAGCCTCACTCAAAATCTTTGCCTGCTATGTACCACTCTACTTCCAAATAAGTCAGACTGTTGCAGCTTGTAGCATCACACAAAGGTGCAGTGGCATTCATCAGCTATATGGATGAACTAAGAAGTGAACAGGTCTTTTTAGCCCCCGTCTGGTGTCCTTATCACTGGATATGCTGCCTGACATATTTATATATTATGTTTCTAAATACAGTGCAATCCAGGCACCATGTAATAAGAACATAACTTTGCAGTCTAATATAACAAACCACCCTGTCATGTACCATTTGCTCCTCTGACTGAAACATGATATTGCTCTTAAGATAGTTATGCATTTTCTCATTGTTGCCTTGTGCTCATGATCTGGCTATATCCATGTGTTGCATTTAGATCGAACCTCTCTGCAACACAGGCTTTTTGTTCTGTGTTTGTACAGCACCTAGCAGGGGATGAGACTCTGATCCCTGATTAGCACTAGTGCACTACGAATGAGTGTCTAAAAATAGAAGAGCAAGGACACTAATGACAGTATAGCAAAAAAAAGCACATCAAAATAGTCTGCAAATAAGTTTTAAGTAATGATGATAAATAGTTGAAAAAAACTAGTACAAAAGAGCCAGTGCTCCTATTCATTACAGCACTTATGCATGTGCTTAACATTATGCATATGAAGAGCCCCAAGATTTCAAGGATACTAGTCATATACTTAAAAATTAAGCTTCAAGTTAGTGGAACACAGCCTTAATGAGGATAATTTGGATAATCTAATATGCACAATGAATTAATCACCTGGCGGACTAATTATGACTTATTGAAATGTTGATCCCAACTGTAATCATACCAAACTTGCCAAGCTGTTCAGAACCGAGGCAACTTGTAGGGTTGTCCAGGCAGTATGCGTACAGAGATTCAGCCGGAGATCAGCCTGCCTCAGAGTTAGCAAAGTTCTATGAATCCTTTGTGTCCACTGACTTGGGGGGGGAAGTTTTTCACGTAGCAGGCTCAAAAGATGAAGGCTTCTAGTTTAGGAGCAAGGAGAGAGTTCCTGAGCATAAAGTCCAAGGGAATCAAGTCAAGTTGAGGGTGGGAAAAACTGCTGAAAGCAGTAAACAGTGATGAATTCCGTCACCAGCCGAACCTGTGAGGGACCCGTCAAAAAAGACAGTTCCTGCATTATTAGTTTCATATCAATATATCAGGACAATGGACGCTCGCTCTGGTATGCTTCTCTGAGCAGGGTGCTTATTTTAAAAGATATGTTAGGAAGATGATTTGATGGTAGGATCTTCTGGGGCTTGTAGGTGTTGAAGGAGGTCACTTAAGGACTTCCAAAGCTATTCCCTTTACATCTCACTTTTGCATGCCTAATTTATTGCTTCGGTCAGCACATTCTAACTATGAATGAGGGAGCCATTTGATTCAGATTATTCTGGGAAAAATCGAAGCATTCACTGCAAACCTGAAAAGCTAAACTTCTAACCTGAAGTCCGGTAAATCACTTCACATAAGGAGAGTATGAGATATCTTTTGCTGTCTCAATCTGGATTGTTTCCTTCTTGGGGAGTTTTCAGTCTTTTGTTCTCTTTCCTTCCTGCTTTTTGATGTTGGTTTTTACACTTAATATAAGAGTTGTGGAAGGCAGGCCTTCTGCTTTTAGCAAGCAATATCACAAATACTGCTTTGGTTTCTACCTGACTTGTTCTTTAATTACAGAAAAATAAATAAAAGGACTTCCCCCCACTCTAAGTGTGTTTGGGAAATGTTCAGACACTCTTTTAAAAGTGCAGAACTTTAGTGCCTTTAGGATATAACAAGGCTTTATTTGGATTCAAGTGATTAAAGAGCTAATTTTCTTAGTGGGAGGTTAGTACATTTATACAGAGAAACTGCATTACAGGAATATGGATACATTTGAGTTCCACGGGGGCCCAGGGAATTCCAAATTCCCATCTCTCTGCTTGTAGCAGCAAAGACCATAAAAAAAGAAGAAAAAAAAACCCTCAATGTTTTGTAACTTCTGAGTCTGGTGTCTTCTATATAGCTGGAGACAGTTACATTCTTTTTTCCCTAGGGGACTAATTTTTTCTGAAGTTGTCTGTTTGGTCCTTTTAATTGTAAAGTCATACAGCTAATTTCCTCTGCACTGATTTTCAAATGATGGTGTAAATGTGAGGTTCAGATTCTGTTTCTGTCTAACTGATTTGGTTGCTTAGTTCTTTCAAAGAAGTTTGATTTCATCCGGGTTAAAAAATTGAATACGGGAAAGCAAAGATCAGAGCACAAAATTTGGGCAATACTGCATAGTTTTTTACGTAGGATTGTTTCCAGTGAAAAAAAGGGCTTTGTAATATTTTCCATTCTATGTATGTATTGCAGCAAGTATTTGGAAGAAGTATTTCTCTTATTTTTTTATGCCCTACCTATTTGCTGAATTCAGGCTGATGATGCTGTTCGTTGTCCTGATAAATAAGCTGTCTGAATGCTTTTCTGCAGTATTATCTGGAATGGGAGTGCCAAGATTTAGATGATGAAGGGTATGGTCTCCAGTTGAAAGCCAGGCAGGCATTTCACCCAAGAGGAATGGAATTAATCAACATAGAATTTGGCCTGGATCCAGGAATTAGCACATTTAGGCTTGCAGCAATGTCATCTTCAATGACTATGTGTCATTGGCTTTGGTTCATCCGAATGAAGACATCTCTAACAGAACTGGTGGTTCACGTTGGATTACCACGATAGTGAGTTAGAGTGAAATGAGTTGTCTGCTGAGTGAAAGGTGTGAACACCTTTAAGCACATGTGTTTTACTCCTATTTTGTCATCCAAGCACTAACCAAACCCAATACTACTTATAGTGTGTACATGGACACAATCACTGTCCAAGCTGAAGTGAAGCATCTCCTCTCAGACTCTGGGAAGTCTCATGTTGAGGAAATGGCCTCAAGTTGCGGCAGGGGAGGTTTAGATTGGATGTAAGGAAAAATTTCTTTACTGAAAGAGTGGTGAAACATTGGAACAGGCTGCCCAGGGAAGTGGTGGAGTCCCCATCCCTGGAGGTATTTAAAAGACGTGTAGATGAGGCGCTTAGGGACATGGTTTAGTGGGCATGGTGGTGTTGGGTTGACGGTTGGACTCGATGATCTTAGAGGTCCTTTCCAACCTCAATGATTCTATGATTCTATGATTCTATGTTGCTCCTCTGACAGTGGAGCCACAGTTGCATGCTCTGCACAGTCCTTCAGCTCACTGGCTGGTGACTCCTGTGGGGTCCAAGCTGGTGAAGCATCTCCTCTCAGACTCTGGGAAGTCTCATGTTGCTCCTCTGACAGTGGAGCCACTTGCATGCTCTGCACAGTCCTTCAGCTCACTGGCTGGTGACTCCTGTGGGTTATCCATAATAGTGGAACTGCATTATGGAGAGGAATTTATTCCCCTGCGGTGCAGATAGATGACTGCACAGGAGGCCAAAAAATGAAGAAGTGGAAGAAGATTCCCTCAACAATGGCTTCTTTTTACTTACTCTCCACCTGCCACTGAATTGCATGCTCTGCACAGTCCTTCAGCTCACTGGCTGGTGACTCCTGTGGGTTATCCATAATAGTGGAACTGCATTATGGAGAGGAATTTATTCCCCTGCGGTGCAGATAGATGACTGCACAGGAGGCCAAAAAATGAAGAAGTGGAAGAAGATTCCCTCAACAATGGCTTCTTTTTACTTACTCTCCACCTGCCACTGAAAACCAATTTTTTTTCTGATAGTAGTTCCATTCATTCATGTTTAGGTGTTTGTGCTTTTCTCAAAGCACTGGCATTGGAAATGACTTATGATGAGTAGGTTTTACAATGCATTTCTCAAGCAATAAACAGCCAGTCTTTAATTTTCCATCTAACTGAGTGCTGGACAGGCAAAGCTTGGCTAATTACTGACTAGGGTTTAAAGAGCTAACCAATGGTGGGTACAATATCCAGGCAAATTGTTTCAATCCCAGTCTGAGCTCTACTCTGGTTTTATAAGGATTGATGTATGAAGTAAACTCCATTACCTGGGGAAGGGACTAGCAAATACTGTAGATATTTTATATTGTTGTTTAAAAGCTGAGGAGATTAATGCTAGATCCTTTATTTTAGTGACACAGCACAGTAATCTGGGTTCAGACAGTTGGTTTATTGAAGGGAAACCCTTTTTTGTCTGCATTCCAGGATTTAAAAGAAAAAATAGAAGCTGGGATTAGAGCCAGACTGAGGAGAACTGATGCAGTCTGTCAGCAAGCCCTCAGGTAACAATATCATAATTTATAAATTCTACCAACAATAGGATAGTAATTAAAGATGTAAGTTCCCTTTTCCTGTCCCTATTTTCAACAAAACAGATTTCAGAATGCTAAACTGTTTGTGTGTGCGTGTCCCAAAGCAAGGATTTAAACCAAAACCAAAAAAACACTCTCCAAAAACAAAGAATCAAACCATACACAAGTAAAGGGCTTCATTTTTGCTTCTGTTATGACTTGCTGTTCTTATTGCTTTTGCTATAATAGGCTGGTGGCATGTTGGACTTTCTGACATGCATCACTGCATGATCCAGAATTACTTTCTTACAAAGTCAGGTTGGAGCTTTTTGTGATTCGTTTTGATTTAAAATGAGAAGGAGCACACTGGCCCAGATCTTATGCTGGGGAAAATCTACAGAGTTCCTTGAAGCTTGTGAATTTGCCCCGATGAGGTCAGTCCTTGCTGTATCTAGTGTTTGGCCCATTGATTCAAATAGCTTGGGCTGACCGAATTAAGAATGGGGCTACATGTGAGGAACAGAAATAGTTGGCTGGTGTAACAGGACCTGCTTCCCCAAATTACAGCAACCCTAATTATTTCATACCCTAAGAACAGTGTAGGATCGTGTTGAATAATACAGTGAGATTACTGTTGGGAAATGCTGACATTTTAGTGGCAAACAAGGATGCAGATAACAGTTACGGTACCACATCATTTCTGTTGGCACTAGTTAGAGCATTTTCAATGCCTATCTAATTTCTGCTTATTTAATTTGTAATGCCCTTGAGTTATGGACATTATTTTATGTAATGTTTCTACAGTACCCAGCACAATGGGGCTTTATTTGTAATTGGGAATGGAGGGTGGTAGAGTAATAGTAATAAGAATAATATTAATAATAATAAATTAATGATATCAGTTTATACCGTGATCTTGTCAGCACTCATGAGTTAAGCAGTGTTGGACTAGTCCAATAGTTAAATGGCAGGCTGTCAGGGAACACTTCTGTTTAACAGATGGTACTGAACAAGTGCCCAGGCATGGTGTTAGGACATTGTGTTGCACCAGGTTCCACCAGACATAAAACTGAGGTCTTGACCACTTACAGCCATAAAAATTAAATGCCATAAAAAATAACTATACTAACCACAAGGCCTGACTGCAGTCCTGACTGTAATCTGCAAAAAGACTTCTGACTGGTGGTCACTGAATCCAATTGATATTGGCCAAGTCAATCTTTGAGACTCTCTCTGCCAGGTCTGCTTCTCTAGTGTCCCTGAATAAGGTTCCTTTTCACCTTGTGCATTACACCATTTAGCAATGTTGCCCTGCAGTGTCCCTAAACAGATCCTGCATGTCACTCTGTTTTTTTTAATGGTGAATGGTGTTGTCTTCCTACGTCAGTTAATCTGTCAGTTAAGCTAAACAGTACAATGTTCTTCTGGCCCCTCTATCTAGGAATTGGTCTTCTGGCTTTCCTTGGGGAAATGCTGAATTGCAGATATCAAGTTATTTGAAATGGATCTGTGACTCAAAAATGTGTATCTTGCCAGGAGGGAAGTGATGTATTTGATTTTTACTTTTCCATTTTGATTCTTGACTTGCATATCTGTTGATAGTCATTTCAAAGATTTCATTTGCTTTATTCCTCTTCTCTTACATGAAGAAAGGATGGGTGAGGATAAAAAGGAGGACAGTCTTTCCAAACGTATCTCCTTCTTTTAGGAAATCCTCCTTTTCTTTCTCTTTCACACTAAAGGAAGAAAATCTGATTTTAAGTTCAGTTTGCCTTTCTTCTTTAGGCCTTGACAAACAGTTCAGGAAAGAATTCAGATCTACCCAAATTTATATCCTGGTCAAGTAGCCTAAGCTGGACCTAAGCAGATGAGTAAGGGCTGTTTGGATTTACTATGCTGTTTCTTTGGTGGCTCTCTCCACTTGATGACCTGAAGTGTGGCTGGTAAGTCCCCAGTGTAGGAATGACTGGGAGTATCCATTGGTGCACACAGCCACTAGGATTGCACATCCTGTAAAAATTTTGTGCAGTGCAAACCACTCACACAATAAACAGGTAAGTATAAAAATGCTTCTAATATTTCCTTGTCCATGTGATTGCCTTTTCTGCTTTCATAGCCTCCAGGCAATATCCTTCAGAACTCATATATACATCTTTTTCTGAGCTAAAGAAGAAAATACTAATGTTTATACTGGACAGTCCTTGCAGTCATTACTGTATTGATGGTACAAAAAGATTTGTGAAAACTGTGACATTCTCTCAGATTCACTTGTTTTGCTAATCTCACTTAGCCCAACTGCTTAGCCTTTATGTAATAACAAATTTTTGAACTTATGAAAAATTAAGAACGAGTAGGAATGTGTCTTGGTTAACGAAACAAAATCCTAAACAAATAATGTCACAGGTTGTAATTATTTAAAGCTCAGAAAGATTTCTGGGAAAGCAAAGAAATAAAAAATAATAGGTGAATTCATGAGGGCTGCCATCACCATGAATACCACCATGACCTCATCGACCTTCTCTCCAAACAGTGCTACTTACTCACTTCAGGATTCAGTTCACAGTCGCTCTCCTGGCCTTTAATGGAAGTGAGTGACTTTGGGGTATAAGCAGGGCATGATTATAATACTGTAATGAACTACTTCCTGCATGTGTATCCCTTACCTTGTACTAGAGGGAATTAGAATGACCTCAGCTGTATGTCATAGGCTGTTAGCAGTGAGCCCAGGTACGTGAGGATGAGCTTAGTCTTAACATGGGAATATGTAGTGAACTGGGGGCTGGATCCATAAAAGGACCTGGGTCATGCAACATGTAATTTTTAGGGGCCTAGCAGTTTAGTGAAATTTGCAGCCCCCGTGCGAAGTGTCGCAGGCAACACATGAAATGCAAGGAGTGAGGAACCTAGAGACTGTACCCTCGAAAACCAGGAAGCTTTAGGCATTGCATAAAGAACACACCAGACAAGAAGAGGCTAATTTCCTCTCTCAGGGACCAGGGTCTCTTGAGATTCCTAATCACAGTGGAGCTGGGCACCTAGCTCTGGCTTAGGCTCTCCTGGTGAGGAGTTACGTGTATAGAAATAAATACACCTGCAACCTAAGCACTTATGTTCAGACCGCTGTCCAGAGAGTCAGGGAGTAGTTTTTAAATCTTTATCTTCTTTGATCTAGAGCAGGGACTGAAGTTTTGGAGTTTTTTTGT
Organism: Aptenodytes forsteri; assembly: GCF_000699145.1. Taxonomy (NCBI): domain Eukaryota; kingdom Metazoa; phylum Chordata; class Aves; order Sphenisciformes; family Spheniscidae; genus Aptenodytes; species Aptenodytes forsteri. The sequence continues at coordinate 13,591,552 of NW_008795405.1, forward strand.
CTTTTTTTTTTCCCCATCCAAGAACAGTGCCTAAACCACTTGTTTATCTGGTATTCTGCACGGATTTTTCAATTGTTTCTAGTGAAGAAGTTAAACACTGTAGATATAATTAAAGATTCAGAATTTGGCAGCAGGTAAGTGGGAGGTTAAGGTTCTCTGCATGGCTTAAAAATTGGATTGATTTGCCAAAAATCTCTCTGTGGATCTAACCCTGAGAAAGCACAACATTTGGAGCCTGTAACTAGCTAGATTTAAGTTCTGTAGTGGCTGTAACAGTGAAGCCCTCTGAGCTGTGCAGTGTAGCAATGACATCTTAGATGACCACTGAATTTAGCATACTTACCTAATTAGCAAAGCCTCACTCTTGATATAATACTGTATATGTCAGTAACTTAAACATTATAGCTGGGTAAACTGAGGCACAGAAAAATTCTGACTTGCGCAAAATCACATGAAACTTTCATAAAATTATTTACGTATACCAGTTCCCTTTTATTTGCATCTCTCCGTTTTTCATTTATATTAACTCACCTTCTTTTCTATGTGCACGTCTCCAGGAAGGAGAAATGTCTCTGAGACAGTGGTTATTGGGTGTCACATAAATTTGTAAGAGCTTCTCTCTCCAAAGGTCAGATCCTCATGGAAATAAAGACAAATTACTTAGTGTTTTAAATGGAGGTTAGTTAGCTCATGAAAACAGGAGTGTTTGCAGGATACCTAGTCCTGTCTAGTTTCTTGCTTTCAGGCACACACCCGTTCCTAGAAATGTGTTCTCTCATGTTAGGAGCTCTGGTCTAACCGTCCCAATATATAAGGTTCTGAAAGGATTTGCTCAAGGCATTTTTATTTTTATCCAGGCGAGCAGTCAGGAGAAGAAGAGGGAGGTGGTAAGGGGGAAAAAATGATCTTGGATTTAACATGGATGAGAAATGTGAAAATGCATAACTCTCAAATGCTTGTGCTTTGGGAGACAGTACTGCTTCAGTTTAAGAATGAATGAAAGAGAAAGAGAAAAGTGATGTGTAGTTGCTTATTCAGAATGAATTAGTACAAGAAGAAAGGTTTGGGTAAGGGATCTGAGGAATAAGTTTGAGAATAATCTAATGACAGTGGACTGGGCAGACTATAAAGCAAGATGGCATGTGCCCATCTTTTCTAATAAGGGGGGGGGAAACAGAGTGAAGATAAGATGAAACAAATGTATCTGTTGAAGGAAGGTTTCTGCCCAAAACATTGGGCCAACAAAATTTGAATCTGAATCTCACAAAGTCAATGCAAAGGAGAAAAACACAAGGTCAATGCATTTTTCCAGCTTTCATTTCAGCTATCTGAGCAGGCAGTGTGATACGTTTAAACCTTTATTTTCAGTCAGTGTTAAGTGAATGTGCAGCTAGAGATGCACCAAAATGATGATATTAAAGTAAAAAAAAATCCCTTGAGAGCATGCCTCTGTACCTCCTCATCCCCCCAGCATAGTTAGAACTTATTCTGGCCAACAAAGCCAATCTATAGTTATTATAGCCCTTTGTCTCTTTTCATACCTCCTAATAGAAGCACTGTTGTAGCTGCTGGCTAGAAAATTAGCCAAGTGAACTCTCTCTGTCTGTCTCTTTCTCTTCTCATCAGATTACTGGGAAAATCTCACTCTCTCCTTTTTTCTTTGCAGGCTGGTAGCACACTGGAGGGGCTTAGAGTGAACCAGTTTAACTCTCATATATCTCATGTAGTCTTCACTATAGTTGGTGGACACATCCTTATTCTCAGCCTTTAGGGGGAAAGATGGGTAGAGTATGTAGTTACTTCCAGATGGTGATTCAGGAATGTGGTTCATTAAGAGAAAAGTAAGATCTAAAGCAGCAAAACTGAGAGGAAGCCAGGAGACAAAGCAGTGATCTATGGGCATTTAACTGAGGAGCCTTTCTTTTTTGGGGGGAAGGGAGGAGGGTGAGCTACAGCATTCCCATTCAGGTTTATGGGGAAGTGCACAAGCATTCTGGTTAGAATGGATGCAGCTCAGGATCCAGCATCCTGTGTACCTTGTTCTTGCAAAACTTGAACCAGAATCCCTTCATGTTTTGGATGACTATCCATTCCGTTGGCATCCAAATAGTTGTAAAAAGCAGGAAGCGTTCTTCATCTTGTTTGGAGAGCAAATGTGGACCAGGAAATGTAAACCACTTCACCTATTAAGATATTCAGTGAAAGTATTTCTGTCATTCCTTATAGAAAAGATGCTTGGTAGAAGTGTGAGACTATAGAGCTACTTTCCCATCTGTTCTCAAAAGCTTATCTACCCAAAAATTTTGGTTGGAAGGAAGAACAGTGAAATGATCTCAGGAAGTAGGTGGATTTTGTAGGGACTGACTTAGCAAGATAAAAGGGTCTTTTGGGGAATGAGAGGGTCATATAGCAGTCAAAAGGTATAATGGTGTAATGGCAGGAAGAAAACCTGAAAAGTCCTATAGACTTCAGAAATTAAGCCAAGACTTGTTTCATGTCTATGATGAATACTGCTCTAAAACTGTTTCTTTTTTAATTTCATATGGCATCTTGGTATCAAAAAATTACATATTTAATATTTACTGTCAACAGAAACTCACAAATTCTACCCTTAGATATGTACATATGAGGTCACAGAAGGGACACCTGTACTCCTGGTGACCTGAGAAGAAGAGGAGCAATAAAATGACATTTCTCTGAAATTGCTGGTCTTATTCTATGGTTACTACATACATTTGGGCAACAAAGTTCTCAAGCAATTAACTAAACGAGCATCTTGCTCCAGCTGAGCAGTCCACAGACCTGTTTCATCTAGTCCACTGATTTTCAGTGGTTTCACGCAGGCTGGAGTGAGGAAAAGTAGCTGTCACTGACAGTTTCTGAAACCCAACAGCTGCCAAACGCTTTGCTGGGACATCCATGTGCACTCAGGAAGGTAGCCACCCACTCATCTGAGAGGTGAGGATTGCTACTGCTTGTGAATGGCCAAAGGTGTCGATCGCCTCTAGAGATGCCCCCAAATGGTTTCTGACCCAAAGCATTAAGGAAAAGCATGGGAGCAGGCAGTTTCTCAAGAACTCTTTCATCCCTTACTGAAGTAGAACTTGACGGAAATTTCTTTGTGACATTGCAATTTTATTGACATTGCTCATATGCCTCAAAACATTTATGTCCAAATTGCAGTGGGTTTTTTTGGAATTTCCAATATATTAGAGGCAAAATTCCCCTCAGGCCCCCTTGGCCTGAGGAATGTAGTATGGCACAGTGACAAAAGAATGGTTGAAAATAAGTAAGTTGAAGTGTTGAAAGGCATGAAGAAGTCTGGCATTATTCTTTGCTCACTGCATTCACTGGCTTGATATCTGAGGTTGGACAAGGCAGACCCAGTTTATTCATCTAAAAGGTGGGACTGATAATAGTACCTCAAGCGAGGTGATGAGAGAATTATTTAATTAGCGTTACCAAAAGACTTCAAAATCCTTAGCTAGATAATATTCTAAAAGTATCACATTTCCTTCAATAAAGATTGCTTGCCAGCTGGGAGTACCTATTTGGGATTCAGCATTTCCAGTGTTGCACAATGCAGAAGGTATATAAAAAGGAAAAAGAAGAAAAATCTTTTTAAAGAACATAGTTGTTTTTTAAAGATTACATTACGCTTGTGACTGTGTAGATCTACTACACCATTGAGGAATCATTGCAACGATTGTAATGCTTTAAAGCAAGGGGCAAACTCAGTGTTTAGACTGCTAAATAGGAACGGTGAAAATAATATTCGTTCCTCCTATGCTTTAGAAACAGTACTCTAAAATATCTTCCTGATATAAAACAAACAATTTTCCTTCTCTCCCTTTATCCCCTGTTACAAATTACAGTTGAGCTAAATAATGAATGAATGGAGCTGATGTTTCCAATAACAAAAGGAAACAGGTGAGGTGATAATTGCTCTTGTTTTTGAAGCTCTGTTTTGAAGCAGCCCTCACTCAGGATCATGGGCTGAATGAGTCACATTGAATTGAGAATACAGGTAAAAGCTGGGGAACGCACTGAAAAGCAGGCCAGAGAGCTTTGTGTCCGAAGAGAAAGCATCACCTAGGAAAATCAACTTCATTACAATCTTGGTTTTGAATTGGTGTTAGGAAGAGAGCAGGGATGTGAGGAATGGTGCCTTAAACTGGGCTTTGGCCTCTGCTGTAACCTTCAGCCTCAGCCTTTATCTAAATGGCTTGGCTCTTCCTTATCCCTCAAGTCTCACTCATTTGCTTGATTACCATCTGGGGGCTTATCTCCCTTTCCCGGTCTTTCTGTTCTGCCTTGTTTTTCCACTCTTGAGGTCATATGGTGCAACTCCTCTCTTCATAGCGTCAAGAGGGCTGAAACATTCTCCAGCTATAGCTGAATCTTCCAGTCATCCACAAGAAATACCCTATACTATCAGGTCAAAAAGTTTCATTGGCATAACAGTCTCATCCTACATTTTTTCACCATCAGCCGCCCACCTGGCAGCTGGTATTGGTATTTTAGAGACAAACATGTAACTGCCATGTGAAATGACTTCCTAAGGGCCAAATCCTGCTTGCATTAGTAATGCAAACAGTGCCATTAACTTCACTCTGAATTAATGCTGTTAATTAACATGGTGTTATTTTTCTGTTATTAGTGGTTCTTTTCAAAAGTCATTAAAAATCAGAACACAAAACCAATGTAATAATATTTAATACATGCTACAAATTACTTTAATTATGGAGTAGCATTAAAAGGTGGCTAAAAATACATTAAATATTTTCCTCATGTTATTTTTACAGGTATGTAATACTGTGGTTGCCAGAGGGTAGTTATACAATTGCAATGGAAGGACAAGGGTTCATGAGACTGTCATACTCTTAAATTGTTCTCCACACTATATAAACTTTAAAAAACAAAAAAACAAACAAAAACCCAACAAAAAAACCCAAACCCCCAAACCCCAAACAGTTACTTAACTGAATTTCTTAAATGTTGACAAGGCACTGAATTCCAGTTTTTACCATGTGCTTTTTTTTTTTTTTTAGTTTTTTTTTATTTTCTGGTCACCTTAAACTCTGAAGAGGATTAGGACCTTGTTTTGCTGCGTAAATGATGTTTGCTTGTTCCTGCTACAAGGATCTGGTAATATTATGCATCTACCTACCCATAAAAATTCACTTTAGCTTCAAGGGTCTCAAAGATATTTGAAAATCCTAATGAACTTCAGACTTGCTTCTGTGAGCAGATAATTAATTTTATTCATATGTTACATAGAAAGCATTGAAATGTTCATGCAGAAGTTTAGTGACTTCTTTAAACTCCTGTGACAGAAAAAAACAGCTCACTTATTAAGGTACATCCATTGGATATTTTGCCTCCTTCTTTTACTAATGTCTGCTGTATTTTCAATACATCAATCTAATGGTGATCTCCACGCAAAAAACACTTCAAACAACTAAAGATGATATTCATCTATCCATCAGGAACACCTAAGTGGGGTTAGCATCTGATGTCAAGTGCATATACATGTTTGTGTGTCTCAGTATTGTACCCAAGCCACAAAACAAAGTCACAAATTAAATGAGAGAACAGAGTAAGGTATTGAGCTTCTTCTGTCTAGAGATGATCAAGAAAAGAACTAAAAGCTAACCCTATTGAAAGGAAAACATCTAATATTGTTCTTAAAATGACACATGGAAACAAATCTCAGAAATCCAATAAGGCTGAGAATTACAGTCAATGTAGCATAAATGACAAAGACCATCAAAAGATAAAAGTCACGCAGAACAGAAAAACCCTAAAACAAGATAGTGTTCTTTCCCTCTCTCCCAAATTATACAAAAATGTACCACATTAGAAGGTCTAAGAAGATCATTTGTCAAGAAGCATCCTCCTCCAGGTCATGTGCATGAACATTTTTCAGTATTTCATAATATTCTCCTTGGATCCTATATAAAAATGAAGTTACTTGATGCAATCTAAAACTATCAAGAGGAAGAAAGTTGATTTTGGTCTAGTTAGGAGCTTCTGCAAATAGGCAAGAACAATGTACACTGAAGGGGGAATTTAGGGAATCTGTTGCAGAAAAGTAGAGAAGCTTTGCTGGGACCCTCTGGACTTCTAAACAGGCCGTGACTTATGCAGGATAGGTTGTCAAACAACAGAATCAGATTCATTGACCAACTTCTATGGTGCTGAGCTCAGAGCAGATTTTGAGAGAAATCTCAGGAGCTGAGCTGTAGGACATCTCTGTGTTCTGTTTCTATCTTTAATGTAACCTGTAGTTCAGGCCCAGCTCTGTGACAGCTTTTCCCCAGAAGATTGTACGTTTCATATGTATAATATGCTGAGGGATGGGACTTGACAGAAAGTTCCACCTGTGGTCTTCCATATTTGAGGATTTTGGATGAGCATGCTGCGGTACAGAAAATAATGCAATTGTACAGGAGAATACCTGTCTCCCTGGCCTAAAACCTCCTCTCTACGACTTGGAGCCTGATCTGAGCCACAGCCTAAAATGGCAGAGGACCCAGACAGGACAGTCTGTGGGGCTAGGTGCACTGGAATTTTCAAAGCCCTTCCACTCATGACAAACGCACAGATGCCAGTGTTGCAGAACAATGGACACATGCCTATTTTTCAGCATTTCATTTTTATTCTTAATTCCATTTGTATGTAAGGTTTCAAATCAAGACTTCAAAAATTTTACCTAAATGGAGAAGAATCAAAAAGCTGTGAGAAAACGAAACCAGATTTCCACTGGAAATTGTTTTACAACCTGAACTAGAGCTGTCAGTACCATGAACCTACTGCTATAAGACCGTGCAGCTCTCTTATCACATCCCAGAGTATTTGCATGCTCTGCTTTCTGCCATATCTGAAATCCTTATTTGTGATCTGGTTTTATTTCACTTCTGTTCTGTAAGAACCACATTTTCTTTTAGCAAAGTAGAAGATATTTGTTAGAACATTTTCTAATTCTTTATTTAAAATGGTAAGATATTCAATTTCTCCTTGGATATTAAACATTATCCTCATGGTTACAGATGAGAGACGTGCATGTCTCAAATTTAAGATTAATCCTTTCCTCAGGTGATATATAAAGGGAAATTTCCAAGGTTAAGTGTATATCCTATGCATTTTGAGCTGATTACAGTTTTATGAATACAATTTTAAGAGGTGCTTAATTCCCACTGAAACCATCAAAAATTCCCATCTACTGTGCACACCTCACTGTTAAAGAGACTGTTTTCCAAATGGGCCTTTATTTTCAGCAAAAAGAAACAGCAGTTCTCCCATAGCAAATCTAGCTTTATAAATTTCCTCCCTTCTTTTCTTCCTGAACCCAGGTAAAAATGGGGGGGTGTTCTATAAATAATCAAGCAGAGGTTAGAGCACCACTAGAAATCAACAGTGAGAGACTTGGCTGATGGTGCTGGTTCACTGAAGTTATACTGACAACAACAGATAAAACCCATGTAACTATTGTCAGTCTCTCTGCCCTTCCAGCTTCATTTCCTACAGTATGTCCCCTCACAGGTAGGTCAGGCAGCAGTCTTTACTTTAGGCGTTACAGAGGCATTTCCAGGGTGGGAGGGACTTGTGGAAAATTACGCCTTATTCAGAGCGGACAGCCACAGTCTGGCAGCAATCTTTCAGTTCGAGAGGGGGTAGGTGTCTAACTCCTCAAGAGAGAATATATTTGGGCAGGTTAGGATTTTGTCTACCCCAGTATGCTCAACAAAACCAGCCAGAGGAAGTGTTGAGGGGATTTCAAGCTACATCTTTATCACGGGTTAGTAAAGTGCCGAAGGCAAGTATAATCTACCTCATGATTCAAAAGGGGAATGATTCAGATGAAACAGACTGTAAAGGGGATTTTTTCTTTGAGGACTCCCACATGGGACTCTATGGTTCTCCCAGACTTCACTATGTCCTCTCCACCGTGAAGTGAATAGTGCTCCCAACAGCTAGAATCTTTCACACAAAAATTGCATGTTATTTCCTGTTTTCTTTAAGTCCCAATTCTGTGAGCGCTTATATGAAGTTGCAACCTGTTTCTGGCTGGGATGGCAGTGCAGAAGGTTATTTTGGGTAAGACTGCTGACAGCAGAAACTCTCAGTGGTGCTGTCTCCCCCACAAGTAATTTCCTTTATTCCCATTCAAACATCCTTGCCTGCTTGCTCCAATTTTTCCTCCAGCCCTTCCATTTCCCAGGCTGACGTCTGCCCTGGGATCCATGTATAAAGTTCCTGAACTGTACGTAAAGTTATGACATTATAATGTAAGAACTTTTGACATTCACAGAACTCATTTACATTTGCAAGCATGAACAAGAGAATCCCACAAAGCCCAATGAGCTGCCCTGGAGAAGTAAGTGTTTATCAGTCTAGCCTGTTTTACAGGAGAGGAAACTGGGACAGAAGCTTTCCCAAACCTGACAGAAAGCTTTGTCCAAGACCAACCAGTGAGACAGAGATGGAAAGAAGAGGATAACCCAGGAGTTACTGACTCCAGCCATGTGGACACTGCACCAGTCAACTGTTTCAAAATGAGTGAGCTTTTTGGGTGTGGAATTTGAACGTCTCAAAATCTGATACAATTTCAACAACTGTGTCCTCTAGTGCTTTCAAGAGGCAGAGATTTCTGATGTTTTCCAGCCTTCAGTAAGTGAAAACATCTCAGAACTCCCATTTACCTGTACAGTGACATTTTTCCCTCCTTCCCAGCAGGTAGAAGCGGTAACAGAGCCAAGAAAGAGCTATTCCTTGTTGAAGTAATTGAGGGCAGCAGGTACAAGAGCCCAGGAGTGTTCAAATGCTAACAAGAATGTATCAGGAATACATAGAACACATAGCAATTCACAGAAATGCGAGGGTGTCGAGTTCTTGTGAGTATTCTAATATATTATGGGTAACATAATGACCTAAATGAAACAATTCTTTCTCTGCATTTATTAGTTTTGATGAATCATCTTTTTCCAAATTCCAAGAATACACTGGCTTGCAATTGAGATTCATAAATGGTGCGTGCCACAAGCAGTGGGTGACTAGAATTCAGTTCCTATATAACTTCTCTTTTCAGTAATGATGTATTGAAGAGACAGTACACAGAACCAGTGTAGGAGGCCTAGTTTCCCTTATAGCTTTGAGGCCGTCTCAGTTGCAAAGTCAGCAGTACCAGAACCTAATGTTTCTCAGGTTATTCAGGGCTTGAAAGTTGTGGAGATCTGCTGCGATCTGTTTTCCTTGCACGATCTCTGCCACTTAATATGGTAGATTCCCAGCAATGTGTAGCTTTATTCTTGTATTTTATTCATCATGGGTCTAGAATACAATTTTCATGATATGACAGTTACATCTTTTTTTTTTTTTTTGCTGGTGTACAGAGGAAGAATTTTTAAGTGCTACTCGGAACTCCGCTGGCAGTTTATTGTGTTGCCTAGAGAAAGTTTTGCATGGTTTCATTTCCTGTAAAACGGGATGGCATAGTACTACTTATATACTGCAAAGGAAAATCTCATGAAATGTAATTAACTGATTAGAAATCGTGAATCCTAAGTGATAGTTCCTTCCAGAATGTATAGTAATAATGTTGTTTTATAATTTAGCAAGGATTTCAAGAAAACTCCTAACCTTTTACATTCTGTGCCTCTTAACAAACACGTCCTTGTCACTGTCATCACCACCTCACACTTCCTTATTCTCCTCTTCCAGTTTGCAGTGTTTTATATATGCTAAAACCCATATGCTGGCATTAAAGACCTGAAAAACACAAACCTGATCCTTCTGATGTGGAAGGTTCTAAGTGAAAGAAAGGCTTGAGAAAGAGGAGAAAAATGAACGAACAGAGGAGCCGGCCAAGAACAACTGCTCTGAATGACTGCGGAGGACAGTGGACCCAGCTTTGGGGTGGCTGTTTTTCCATTGCCCCTGTGTAGAGCCATACAGCCTCTGAGGAGTCATGGGACTTCACAGTTTTCCCGCTAATGGCATTTCTCACTAGATGGAGGCAAAGCAGCCAGCCCCAATGCCTAAGGCAACCATTAACTCCTGCGGGCCACCGGACAGGCACTAAGCAGACAAGGAAGCTGACAGATGCGGAAGATAGATACATGATCCTCATTAGAAGCATTGGGCCATATCCTACCTCATGTTTCTCTTCCCCTGTTCTCTCCAAAACAAAGTCCCACTTACATCCTAGAGGGAGAATTTCATCCTGAGGATTGTTAATAATAGCAGAAGAGAAATGCTCATCTTACTTCCCAAAATCCCACATCTGGTTCATCTTCAATGAACTACACCTCACTCAGATTTCCCATCAACACTACAGCACTGCATGTGCAAACAACCCACTGGGCTGAGTGGCAGTTAGCAAATCCAAGGGTGTCCTGCACGTAGCCCTACAACAAGAGACATCTCTCAGCTGCTGCCGCCAACAAGTGAGGAGAGGAAAATCACAGGAAGAAGCAGAAGTAACAGCCAGACCTGTTTTTCTGTTGTTTTGTTTTATGAGGTGGTACTAATATTTGGATATACACCATTTCCTCATAGCAGGCTGAAGAAAATTCCATAGAAATATGTTCTTTTGAAATCTAAGATTCTGTCCAAAATGAAAAGCTCTGCGAAATTAGGCAGGCTTTGCAATAATTTCATTTAGGGAAAAAAAGAAGAAACTGTTCTGATGATGTCAAAATATCCCATTCCTACATTTTTGGAATGAAGCACTCAGACTTTTCACTTGAAAAAAAAAATCTTTTTTTAAATTCAGATATAAAAAATTAATATTAAGGAAAATCAATATTTTGAATGCCTTGAAATTATTACTTTTTAATTATTTCACTTCATGGAGAATTTGAAAGCAATTTAATTTTTACTCAAAGTCAGAACTAAATTAAAGTCCTTTGTGAAGTAGAATATCTTTTTTCTAAATAGTGCTAATGTTACAAAAGGGGAAATGTTGTCAAAACCTGATGAATAGGAGAACAGAGCAATTGTGCTTCTGAAGTTTTATCAGTGGAGAACCATTCAAGTAGGGCTATCGGACCCACTGTAACTTGTTTTCCAGGATGATGAGGTGCACAGAAGGGAACTTAGATTTGTCTCAACAAAAAATTTTATGAATCTAGTCACATTTTATGGCAAACTCAGCCCGACTTTTGGATTCCTCATGAACATTTATTGGAAGTTTATGTGAAAGCAGGTTTTGCATTACATACCATGTCCATCCAAATGCTTTTGTTTCTAACCCCAGAGGTTAAAATTTGTTTCCACTGGGTGGAATTTAATCAGGTCTGAATGAATCCTTGTCCCTGTTTTTCGAGTCATCTTCCTCTAGGTCTCTTTTCTGGTAGTGCTATCTGATACTGCTGCATTTCCCATTGCTGGGTGAAAGAACCTTCTCATCCTACCTGCAGCCATCTGGCCAGACTCTCCCATTTCTCTGCCTATCTGACTCTCCATCTTTTTCCATGTGTAACCTAAAAATAAAAAATGAAAAATCTTTGTCTTTTGACTTTCTCAATTTCCTCTCCATCCTGCTATTAATTTTTTTTTCCTCTGTAAATACGTTATTTAACACAGTAAAGCCTTTTGGGATAGCATTTATGTGATAGGCATTATAAAAATGAAGTTACGTTGTGTTGTGAATGATGATACTTGAAAAGACTCCTTTGCCTACATTCTTCCTCCCAACCTCTGTTCCTTTATAAGGAGAGAATGGAGCATGCTTAAGGAAAACAAAATCCATTTCCTTAAAAACCTCTAAGCTAATGCATTGTTATGTTTGTTACTGTGGTTTCTGTGAAAGGAGAGGCAGCTGGATAACAATGTGGGCACTCCTAAAGCAAAGCATTTCCAAAGCAATACCCAGATGGGTGACTGTTTTCTGCACCAGCTCTTCCTCTTTCCTCTTCCTCTTCCTCTTCCTCTTCCTCTTCCTCTTCCTCTTCCTCTTCCTCTTCCTCTTCCTCTTCCTCTTCCTCTTCCTCTTCCTCTTCCTCTTCCTCTTCCTCTTCCTCTTCCTCTTCCTCTTCCTCCTCCTCTTCCTCTTCCTTTTCTTTTTCCGCTTGATTCATGACAAAATGTGTGAGTCCCTCCACAGCACAAAAAAAATAATTTTCCCACATGGTGAAATTTTACTGGTCTCAGAGTGTGATTGGATATGGCTACACTATGTATTAAACATGCCTCGAAGCCCACGGTAAAATCCAGACTTAAGAGCCATCTGCATGGTGTGAACACAAAGTGATACTGAGTATTGATATTGTTTACCACAAGGACAACTGAGAGCTGTAGACAGCGTGCACTGGGGTTGCACAATATAGCAAGAACCGCATCGTTCAGGCAGCAACATGGATATGCAAAGCCAAGTACATGGCCCAAGTACGCTATATTACAGTCCTCTGCCTGGCACAGGGCCTCAGTGTCATTCTCCATACAGCCATGTAAACCGATGTCAGAGTTGCATGTGGGACCATGCTTTTCTACCCCATCTCCTCCAGAACAAAGAAAGGTGAAGCAATACAATGGCAATAGTTTTGACTGTCCCTTCATCAGCTCACACAAAGAGTGGGAGTATCTCTGGGCCAGGGCTAGCTTGGTGCGGGTCACAGCTTGTGTGTACATGAACAGAGAAAGCAGCTGTATATACGGTACTCTTTACACCAGTATGTTGCGTCTGTGTGTGGGTCCTCCAGAAACCAGACAGCTATTCTGAAACAGATGTAAATTCTGATGCTAAAAATCTGCCATCCAAAAATCTGAGTCTTTTAATAACTTAAAAAATAAAAGAGTCTTCCTTTTTAAAAGCATGATCACCAACATGCATTAACTAAAGCAGTCTCCAAGATCTTGTCACTAGCCAGACTAATAATCCAGTATTCTTTCAACAGTCTTCACAATAATGGACATATTTTCAGCTTTCTCAGGTCGGGCAACTTATCAAAGAGAACTATGTGGCTCCATGCAGAGCTGCAAGTGTTCTTAGCAGTTTACCCTACAGTACATCATGCAGGGACTTGTGCTACATTCCACTGGATTATGGACTTCATCAGCGTCTTTGAAATGAAGTAGCTATCCAATATATGCAGGGATCTCACAGGCAGCTAAAACTTTATTGACATTGGAGAAGTGCACACATTTATTTATTAAATAAGAAAATGTCTTATACACATGCACATGGACACATGCACACACACACATGCCATCAGAGTACATGGGGATAAAGAAATCTGCGACATTATCACCTGAGATGGAAGAGGTGAGGGAAAGAGACTTCTATGCACCACACTTATTTTACCCCTGTTTTTCATTACGTGGATAACCTTAGAGCAGTTCTTGTTAGCATTTAGAAAAAGGGAAAAATCTAGCCTCCTGCAGGGGAGCTATTATTGCTAGAATGTACTAGCATTATCTTGCTTATGGGGGGGCATATTGTTTATGCAGTCTATTTATCAGTGTAGGAATATATCTACCAATATAGCAATATCTCTGCAGTAATGGCATACAAGAATAAAAGAGTTTTCATGAATAGAGAGTTCCTGCCTGTAGCATGTACATCTGAGATACTAAAGGATTATTTACCTATCATTAAGATATGGATTTTTTTATCTAGTCCAGTTTTTCTTGCAGCAGAAATCATATTAAACTCTCTAGCTATTATATCTAACATCCATTGGGCAGCTTTTCATTCTGGGTAACCTAATATAAATGAAGAAAATAAATCCACGACAATTTGTTGAGCCGTCTTTTTCCCTTCCCCCCTCCTCCTTTTCCTGAATTAAATTCACATAATAAAATCCAAGGGTTGCATTTCACTCACATCCGCTTCAATTAACGTGCATGACATTGTATGAAATTTTTAATGGAAGAAAAAAGCTAAACCACAATATTTTTAAACCATTGTGTAGGGTAAAAATGCTGCATATAACACAATGTGCTTATATGTCACACAACAGTCAGATGGGCTTTAAAATTCAGTGTGAGCCTTCCCAGCTCTTCCCTTTCTCTCATATTTTCCCATTATAGGATGTCTTTTAAGAGATTTTAGTGATTTTCATTCAATGAAATATTGTTCTATAATATTGTTTTAGGAAGTGTTTGCTTGTTTGAAACAACCAGGACTAATAATAACAAAATCATTAATAATAATAGTCATAAAATGGCTGAAGACTGCAGCCAGTCAAGAGATTCTAAAGCAGTATTATTTTTTTTCTCTCAGATAATGGATTTCCATTGAATGGTAAATTCTTTTTTTTTTTAAAGATTGCTTTTTGTTTAAAATTTCCTATTTCTGCTAAAAGACTAAGGGTAGTTTTGATACTGATGGAAGAATTTCAAAGGAAAACTGTAAACAATGAGAAAAGTCAGTTTACTAATACTTTTCACTAGGGAAAAAAATATTTTCTCATGTGAGGAGTAGGTGTAAAAATTGATTGCATGAATCCATTAACTGTATGTGCAAATCAGCTCATTTACATAGCCTTTCTGGTACCCCAGTTTAATGTATCCCCCACCTATTCAAGGTTGAATACTTTTTCACTCTGGTGGGTCAAAAAGGCCATGATGACACAGAGCCATCATACCTGATTATATATCACATTCTGCCTCCCTTCTGAAACTCATGGTGTTTGGCATCTCAGGGTACCAACGAGGGGCAGAAGAAGAATGAAGATGCTGCTCCCATCTTGATGCACCCAAAACATTTGCAGTTAGAAAAAAATCCAAATTGTCCCTTCTGGTGTCCCAGCTCATGTTGGCTGAAAAATTGTCCTGCGTCATATAAAGGAATCAGCCTCTATGCTTTTATGCCACTGGAGCAAGAATAGGTTGTAATTATAGTCAGAGTTACAGTCAGAGGCATCTGTCCTTTCAGTTGAAGAAGATGGAAGAAGGTATCTTGTTTGTGCACAGATTAATCTGCTAAGACACGGGCTTTCCCAGCTAGGTATCTCACATGCTGGCTTCTCCCCACCTGAAGTAATTCAAAGGGGTAGAATTTTGCATGTAATTTCAGCATTGCCTTGTTGGGTGCTTTCCTCTTTAATTCAGCCACATCAGGGTCTGAGCCCAGGTCCTTCTGAGACTGCCCTTTTGGCTTCTTCTGGAGAAACTCTTCCAATGCCTTAGATGGTATGGGTGGTATGGACCAAGCACCTCCTGAGAGACAGCAGATGGGTTCTGCACAGGTCACAGGAGAAAAAGGGGACCAGACAACACAGGGTCAAACCACAGTGGTACCCAGGAGCTCAAATGAGTTTTTCCTTCAATCACTGGAGAGGTCTATTTGTTCTTTATTGACCCTCTTCATCTTAATCTCTTTTTCTTCTGTAATATATTTAAGAGAATGAAGTGCTCCTAATAAGGCTGAATTGAGAACATTAGAGACTCTGCTGACTTATTTAAGGGCATGTGTTAACCTAAAGGTTATCTTATCCCAAAGCTTTCCTGCAATACAGTCATATCTCTTATAACTAAACACTGCTGAAATACTACAGTTGTCTTGTGTACTACTTTTATAGATGCATAATACACATACAATGATACTATGTTTATTCATTCTGTTTATTGGTTTGAACATGATTTTTAATGTGCAACATAAAAAGAGGTTTTCAAGTTTAATTGCAGTGTCAACCCCATCATGCTCATCTTTATCTCTGGACGCTTTTACTTCCAGACTAGCATTTTTTATAGGATATCCACACATAATAAAGCATCCAAACAACTTTTTCACGTCATCTTCAATGAATTCAGAGGATGCAACAGTTTGCACACTCCTCTGCACACATTTTATTTCTCCCACTTTCATTCTACAAGGCTGAAGCAAATCATGTCATAAATATCTGTCTTGCACTCCTGAGCTTGATATACTATTTTCTTCTAAGATCCTCTCTCTACCCATAACTTAAAAATCTGGCAAAAAGTATTCCATATTCTATTTTCTCACTTTAGCAAAATTTCAAAATGTTACAGAAAATCCTGTTCCAAAACTGGCAACATCACTCAATCATAAGGTGCTATTTTTAGATAATCAGAGAATATGATTGTGTACAATAAATATATAAGGCCAGGCTAAAAGCTGGTCTAAAATAGACACTGAAACAAGTGCATCTATGCCAGTTTATACCTATTGAAGGTCTGGTCCAGAGAACATGGTGCCAAAAACCTTTCACAGCATTTTATAATTTTCAGACCCACCTACCTGTGATTGTATTTAATGTCAACTACATGTCAAGTACCTTACTTATGAGTATAGACATGTAAATATTCTCATAGCTCAAACTGAATCCATATGTAACTGTGTGCATAATATTGTGTGTGCGTAAATTATAGTGGCATTTAACAACTCTATCAGCCTTTGCTGGCCACAAAACTGAAGATGGTATTCTGAGCTGGCCAAAGTTGCTGTTCAAAATCAGCTCCACCACACTATATCTCTACAATCAAACTGCCTTCTCCTGCCCTCCTCCTTCCCCAGACATCTTGTCACAATAAAGATCTGGGTACTTCGTGTCATCATTTGTAATTTGATGATGAAAGCTATTGGGATATGAAAATATACTAGCAGCTTTGTAATAAGATGCTCCTTTTTGCCATCTTCTTTCTTCAAATGCCTTTTTTTCAGCCATTATATCATCGACGATAGATGTGAGAGTTGGTCATTGATGACAGATGTGAGAGAGAGTCTGAGGAGACCATACCCATCTTGTGGTCAGATTCAGGTTTAGACTTTAAGCTTGAGACTAAAACAGCTCTGGAATTTTTTTTTGGTTCAATAGCCCAACATTTCTGTAGATTGTTCTCAGCAGATTTTTGGCCCTAAGTAGTGGCATGTGGCACAAACCGACTTGTGAGATTTTTTTGTGCTTTGGATGTCGGAGGTCTTGTGAGATCATCTGTTTTTTCCTAAGATTCCTGCCATCTTGGGCCAAAACCTCATGAGAATAGTTGTTCTTGGAACATTTTTTTCAATATGAAAACCACGATGAGAAAAATAGGCCTCTTTTGGTTTTGGATCTACCCCACAACAAAACCTAATACTTTGTTTAAATATACATATTCTGATCTGAAGTCTCCTTGCTACCCTCCCTTCCTTAACATTCAAAAAAGGTTTTGTAATTTCAAGATAAATTCTAAGGTTCTTGCAACAGATTCTCAATGGCATCGTATTCCATGGTTACTTTCTAGGCTCCATGAGTTCTTTCTTTTCACTGGTTTTTTTTTTTTTAATTAAGAGCTAAATGTTACATAGGAATTAACACAACACTTGTGACTGCTTGTGTAACATAGTGTTTGACATTTCCTACCACCCAAAAGCAAATAAAATATTTTTATTGCTAGCTATTATTTGTTAGTTATTATTTCTTACAAGAAAATGAGAAAAAGACATTCGAACCTATTGAGGAGAGACAACAGAAAACTGACAATAGATCATTCTTGATCAGACAGCAGAAGCTAATGCCACAAGAGATATAATCTGCCAAGAATTTAAATTGTTTTTTAAAGGATTATGCAATGTATATAGCTAACAAGACTACTCCAATGTAATCTTACTCTAAAAAACAGGTTTTGGAGTAAAAGTAGAAATTAGGCCAATCTCTAAGTATTTAAGAGAGGAGGAAAATTTTATTTCTGGGAGATGTTTTTTTCTATAACTGCAAACTATTTATTACAGAGTTTTTCCCTTTAAACTAGCTCCTGTATACAAATTTATTGGATTAGCTAGACACTCACTAGTGTCTAGCCAAACTGCCTAGGACTTCTATACTGAAGATGGTCAACTTGCCTTTTGAGCTTCATGTCACCCCCAAGCAGTTCAGGTGTGCCTTCAGTGCTGGGTCTAACTCCGCTGGCCACAGCCAGGTGCCTGCTGATATGGAGGGTCTTCTACAAGCTAAATCCTCAGCTGCAGCTGACAGCATCCTGAGCGATCAGACCCTGCTCAGTGGAGGAACGGGACGGGTGTCAGTGTCAGTTCTGCTCTCTAATCAGTTCCCAGAACTTCCCCACCCTTTGGCTCTTCAACAAGTGCAGCTTGGGCCGTGAAAAAAACACAAGAGAGCTTTCTGTGTCAGGAAGGTTAAAATCTTTCTTCTAAACCATAATTACCAACAATCTCAGCCATTGTTCTGTAATGAAGTTTGATGTTTTAAACTACAAAGCACATTTAAGACATAGAACAGTGTCACTGAGTTTTGTGTGTTTTTCTTTTAACTCTAGAATTTGGTTTTTTTCGTTGATATAAATCTGAAGGCAGGAACTCATTCTAGATACACAAGTGCATGCAGCGTGGACATATCAAAAGGAATTAATCTATACAGGTATAGATAAAAGAAGCAGGAATAATTGTATATAGGCAATGGATAAGAGAGAGAGAAGACAAAAGGCAAGGAAGAAGTCAAATACGAATAAAAGAGAATATGAAAAGACTATTGTATTATGTTAATACTATGTGAAATTAAAGTACTTTAAGATCCTCAGATGTAAGATACTATGTGAGTATAAAACATAATTTTTTTTTCTAAAATTTGAATTGAGTCGATGCAGTCTGAAAGCAGCTTCTAAATATGATTATATGATACTATGGACACAATTTCTGCCAGGTAGCATGAATTTCAATGTATTGCTGTGTTATTAAAAGCAACCAGCAGTGTGAACCTGCTGTATTATTAACACGTTACATTAGCCTTAATAGTTAATCCAGTATTCATATTCATATTGTGGGCTCTTTTTCTAAGAGAGAGTAACAGCTTTCTAAATGCTTTTAAGATTTCCAGGAATAAAATTAAAGCATGTTTAAGTACTTGTTGGAAATTGTGTGCAGAATTCTGAATAAGGGAGTTATTGCATTGTATCAGGACCCTTAAGAGATTCAGCTGAGAAAAAAATTATGTAAACAATGCAATATGTGTGTGTGTCTACAGCTGTATATCAATATTGCCTATATCTATGTATACAAATATCCTTATCCTTTTCTGTCAGTCTGGAATGTGTTACACTGGAGACGCTGAACCTTTCAAGAGAGATGCAAGACATGTTTTTAATGTTGCTTCAGAATTCAGATGCAAAACAAAAAATGGATAAATACTTCATTACATTTTATAAACAATCTGCTTCCTAATAAATTATTATGGAGCAACTTTTCATTCTTTTTTATAAAGTTTGACTCTGAATGTGTATGTGGGAAATGAATTTTGGTGAAATAAGTCAGTTCAGAGTAACATATCCTAAATGAGATTTGTTGAAACCCATGCGGTGCCTGCAGTTACAGCGAGAGGGTCCAGCGCCGGTAGAGGAGAGGAGGACAGATGCCAGTCGGAGGCTGCGAGGACAGCCTACCTCTGCCCCTCCGTTCTGAAACGAGTTGTACTGGAGCTACACGAAGGCCCCACATTCAGCTTGGCTGCAGGTTCAGATTGGATTTCCTCTCTGCAGCTGCTCCACACTCCACTTGCATGAAGTCCAAACATCTGGGTTTAATGTGAGTGGAGTGGATTTCAAGCTTAATTCTTCTCTTTGTGTCTCTGTGTGTGAATATGTGTGTGTGTGAAGTAATCTTTCTAGAATACTTTATTACTTTCCTAAATCTCTCATTAATTTTGCATCCTTACAATTTATTGCGGTATGAGGTACATGATCAGTAAAGATCCTTGTGTCCTGTCCTATCTCCTTCTCTGCCTTCAGAATATACTGTTATTTGTATTGTCCAGAAAACAGATTGGAGACTTAACTGAAACGCTGCTAACCATCAACATTTTTTTACAACTTATTCTAATGTAGGTGTTTCAGGTGCAGAAATCCCTGCTGATAACCTCTTTTTTTTCCCAAAAAACAAGGAGTAAGTAGGGAAAAAATCATTTATGGCACCATGAAGATTGATTTTTGAACTCTGTCTCTTGGCAGTTTCTATATATTCTCCTCCATTTATGATGTCCGATGTCTTATATAGATTTGACACAATATTAAATTTCATGTGAGAGAATGGAAGAAAAAAAAAAAAAAAAAAAAAAAAAAAAAAAAAAAAAAAAAAAAAAAAAAAAAAAAAAAAAAAGAAAAAAAATCAGAGAGTAAAAAAATCAGAGAGTAAATAGCTGGTTTGCTTATCATGCCTCCCAGTTTGATTATGGTAGGTTCCGGAGACCACAGGTGGAGGATACTGAATTATAGCAAATAAAAGACTAAAACATAACAAAGCTACCTGAGGGTTTGGCTGAAGTCCCTGTGCAAACTGTGATTAACTGAATACCTGCCCTGGAATGCTGGTTTGGCAAGAGGTTATACACACATGAATGAATCTGTCTGCATACTTAGACACTGCAGTTAAACTTCTTGCTCATAAAAAAATGGGTGCTACTTCCAAAGTTGTTGAATATAGTTTGACTCTGTCTGTTTTGATTTAAGCTCTCCATCCTCAGAAGAAAAGTGAGGCGAGAAGTGTCCTACATGTATTAGAAAGAGAGAGTGGGAAGAAGAGGAGAGGAAGCAACCAAGGACACGTTTGGCTGCATGGGGGCAGTTAGGCAGACTTTCTCCCAAAAAATCAGTGTTCCTCTGGGAAATAGGGCAGGTCTTCTCAGTGTAATGTGATGAAGGTTTATTGATGTAAATTCATCTGAGAACTGGCTACATATTAATGGCACTTAACAGATAATGTACTGAATATAATTATGACACATATAGTGGATTAAACATAAAACCAGAATTTTGAAATGAGCCTAAGGGAGCTGAAAGTCAGTGGTTTGTGAGCACCCGAGGGTTTCTCTACGTGGAAAAATAGACCAGCACACTGATAAAAGACTGTTTCTGCTGTAGTTACGTGATCGGTGCAGACACACCCTTACACTCACAGGCCCCTTTTAAAATCCTAGCTATAAATTACATTTCAGACTAATTTAAATTAATCCTGGGAGGTAGTTGATGGGCTTAGGAAGGCTAGACAATGATCATGTGTTAGTGTCTATTAGACTGGTGTCTTTATGACCTAAAACTGCATATGAATGAGTGGGACACAGCACAGTCACAGGGGAAAAGTCATTGCTTGCTATGAAAGAGCTTACGCTCTGAATATATTCCCTGGCTTTTTACTTTATTTTTTGGTACTTTCCATGTATATTCCGTATGTTACTAACAATTTGGATTGTGGACATTAACCCTACATTTACAGGGTAAGCCCCAAGCCATTTTACTCTGTTTCCCTGCTTCCAGCAGAGAGGGCCAAAGCCTATCTGAACATTTTTGTTTGGGTACTTTTCCAGCTGGCAACACGATAGCAAGTGTGTCCTGCACAGAAAAGCACACTATGGTCCTAGCTGCCTCTGGCTCACGTGACATGAGATGGCTAGAAGTTTCCTCTGGCTTTCCTTATGTAGACATGCCATGCATGAACTTGCAGTGGAGAGGGACCTCGCCCTTGATTTATAATCAAGTCATGAGCTCATCTATGCTCTAAAAGAGTCTATTGTCCAAATCTTGTTGGTTTTTCTTCAGGAAAGTTTTGCCAGTGTGAGGAGAACTGGCCCCAAACAAACAGTTTTTCCTCTCCTACATTTACTTTATTTCTGACTTTTCCCTGATTTGAATCTTTTTATTTCCTCACCTTTTTCTCCTAATTTCCCTGGAAATTCAAGACTTCTCAGCAGCAATTATTTCTGCCTATGCCAGCATGATGGGGGGTCTGGTACCTGCTGCTATCACGGGGGTAACAGGAAACTTTTCCCCAAAGCTGCTGCATCAGATAACCTGATTATTTTTTTTTTCCATGTGTGGTGGAAGCAGCGTCAAGTATGGGGTTTTTTTGGTCTATGGTGGGGACAGTGGTTGTGTGACTGTTTAGTGAGTCCAGCAGTCTGCTCCTCTAGGCAGTTATGCCTAAAATCAGCCTCAGTAGGAGGTCACTGGGTTCATGTGACAGCTACTGGGGAATCATTTCCTTCTGCATATCCCACCCAGTAACACCCCAAACCCTGTGCACCACTGTGATTATTTTTTTTATTACAAGGTTTTCTTAAAGATTTCTGGACATCCTTCATTTTTTATTACAATGAGCAATGAAATCTCCCCATATAGGTGCATACTATCCACAGTCTCCGCACACAGTTGCACACCACACACAATAAACCCCCATACAGCAATTAAATTGAGACACTTGGTGGAAAATGGCCAGTTCGTTTTGCTTCTACTTGTTTTGAGAAAAAGACTCCCCCCTCCTTCATCTGAATAGGCAAGACTGACATAAAAAAGTACTTCAAGAGCTGAACTCGTCTACTGAACACAAATACAGTGAATTTCTGTATATCTTTAAATGTTTTATATGTCCTAGTCATATATAATTTATTGTGTTGTGAAGCTGAGCCCTTCCTTGAATGAAAATTTTACTGTCAGAGCCTGGGGTACTTTAGTTTGATGATTTAAAACTCCCAATGCTCTCGTAGCAAATAGCACTTTTTATTACAGCATGTTTGTCCAAGAGGTCAACTTTAGCACAGCAGGATTTCTTCCCACTGTAGAATTATTTCTGATGGCAAGACATCTCCCGTCTTAATTCATCTGGTGCTGAATGCAGTAGCCAACACTGTCTTAGAGGCTCATTAGACTGGACCTGCCAGGCACAAGGGTGAAGTCTTCACCTTTTCTTATGCAAGTATCCTTGCTAGCAGATTACACAGCATGTTAAATGCTGTATGCCTGCTTGTACTCCTTTGGTTTTAAGATTCCCATTTACAGTTTTGCTCCAGTATTTCATTTCCTCAGAGATGATGTTGAATTTAAGCTGCCTTGTGATGATGCTAAATTCATTTCTGAGAAGAGTAAAAATGACTAAAATTATGTGCATGTTTCCTGTGAAATATTGTATACCGAGCAGGTCCTAGATTAAAAGACAAGCTTGACTTTAAAGGTAATGTGATTAATTTCCTCAGCCAAAACCAACTAGATAGTTTTCATGCTTATGTTGATACAGTATAGATGCCCTATTACACCCATTTACAGTCTTCATCCCTTTGCCGTTAGCCCCTGCTGAGCCTATTAAGTTGGTATCAAGTCAACTTGTCCCTTAGTGATAGTATACAAACTCTGAGTGCTGCAGAATTCTGCATCTGTCCTCTTACCTGTCACTTCAACCTCCTTTTACTGATGTTAAAAGAAATCTTTACTGTCAGTCATATAACCAATTCACTTTGTTCACAGGCTGTGACAACCTTGTTGTGTTTCTCCCACCACAGAACCGACTTCTGTGAATTAGTATTCTCAAAATTTAGACTAGCTCATTAGTCTGAATAAATTTGAAAGGCTGCTGTTCACATTTTTTTTTAAATGTAGCTTGGCTTTCCTTGGATATAATTTAGGCATCTTTAGGGGGGAAAAAAAAAAACAACCCACCAAAAAAAACCACCCACGCAGCACTCAAGTGTTCACTTTATGATTTCAGAGCTAAAGGGTCTTTCAGTGGCTTCATTTTAGATAAAATAAATTAAATAAAATCTTCCAATTTTTTTCCAGCCACCTTTATTTTTTAATTTCGGTATAATTGAAAAATTGGTTACTCTTCCAGAAAAGAAAACAGAAGTTCAAGTGCAATCTCAACCATCTTTATGGTTGACTATATCCACAAGACTAGCTTGTTTCCACATCATCACCAAAAACTTAGAGTAACCTTTCTCCCTCAACTAATCAAATCTAACCCCACCTTCCAGTTCTGTATATGTGACTGTCACTGCACCATTCCGATGGAATGAAGGAAATCTTTTCCCCTAAAAAATTGCTTAGGATTAAACAATGAAACCACCACTTTTGCTCTTATTTTCAAAGTCCTACCAGCTAGAGCACTTAATTCTCTATTTCCATGAAATCATGAAGGTATTTTCACTCCATCATGTCATGCTACAGTTAATAAATGCAAGGCAATGTTATTGATTTTTCATTTCTTTGTAAGGGTTGAAGATTGGCTACCACTGGACAAGGGGGCATGACAGAAGATGAATCTGGTCTTCCCCAGCATGGATCTCTCATGATGCAGTAATATGCAATCACAGAGTACCGAAGAGTCCAATGTACTGAGTGCATTGCTGTTGTTCTGCCCTCTGTCTGAACATTGTCCTTAAGGAAACTCTCAGGCACTGGCAGTAAGATGGTATCAGGACACTGTTTTGAATTGTGCTGGCTTTCCAGGACACTATTATTAGGAAACCACAAGGGGCGGTGAAATGGCTTTCCAGAAACAATAAGCTATAGAATAATTTATATCAGTAGAATACTTTTCACAGGAGGATTTCAATGTTTTATAAACAAATTAAACATAGAAGGAAACAATGATGACATCCACTTTAGGGATGAAAAATGGAGTACAGGGGAGCAAGTCTCTCCCATTCAAATTTCTTTCTTGGTGCTGAAATTCTGCAGATTTTATTGGAGTCCCTTCTGAGTTACCCTGGCAAAATAAAAATCCAGCCTAGAATCCAGAGAGGTTAAATAATTTGCCCAAGGTCACATCACTAGCACCTGAGCCTCAGAGCAGAGAACAGAGGTCCTCAGAGTTTCACCTAAAAGGGGCTAATAACATCTTCACTATTAGCTATAAATAAAAATATAAAAATGTCTTTGCATTAACATCAGCACCTTAAAACTAAAAATGAGAGAGCTTGGCCAAAGAGGACTGATATAACTGACTACAGAGTCAGGGTGGGAAAATATAAATCAAATGGATGAAATGATCCTACAGACTAGAGAAGAAGTTTGGCTATGTCTCAAGGAAATGGAGAATTACGCTAGACATTAAGGAAACCAGAGATACTCTCAAGAGTTCAGGGTGGATATAACTGTGCAATGGAGCAGAACAGATTAAAAATCCCAACCTAAGGAAGCATTAATATATAAAACTGCAGAAGAAATGCATGATGTGATAGAAATAATGTGGTGGTGCTCTGAGTATGTCTTTGCTATGTTCACCGTCTTCCTCTCTTGCCTTTTCACTTGTTTTCTCAGTTCTTCCTCCAACATGTGGCAATATTGTTGCTTCTTCTTTCAATATCAGTGGCTTCCTCTGACACCGACGACTCATTGTGCCAGGAGCTGCAGATATCCAGTAATTTCCAACTTGACTTCATAGCGCGAAAGAGGTCAGTCATGTGGAATACAAATGTTTTCATATTTATAACTTGGTTTGCGTACACATATCTACAGTAGGTCCTGCGCTGGAAGAGAGACAGCCAGAAACAACACAAGGTGATACTTTTGGGTATTGCAGTGCAACAACTCTGCCCTTTCAGGGGATTTCTGTCGAACATTAAGGCATTGTTTGCTTTCTTCAGAATATTGCATAGAAAAGTAGCTGAAACTCACTGTTCAATCCTGTGAATGATCGTCTTCCTTTAAAAAAGCAGTACAGATCCTCCTTCCATGAGCTCTTGACATCACACCTGCCATTTTCTTCCTCTTTTGCCCTTCCTTTTCTCCCTTTCTTCCTCTTTTGCCCTTCCTTTTCTCCCACATACTCCTAAGCATTTGCTTCTCCAGATCTCAAGTGCACTGTCCTCTTCTTCACATATTAGATATCCGATCCTTTGATCTAGTCAGAATAGTTGGCATAACGTCTAACAGGGAAATTGCTGGAAATCACTGGAAAACAGCTATTTAACCATAGTTTTCCTGTCTTCTCTCAAGCTAGAGTACCATTAGAGCGCTAGGTAGAAAAGTATGCGTGCGCACGTACACGCACATGCAGAGGCTGTACATGAGAGTGCAGACACATTTATGTATGGCT
Source organism: Aptenodytes forsteri (assembly GCF_000699145.1). Classification (NCBI taxonomy): domain Eukaryota; kingdom Metazoa; phylum Chordata; class Aves; order Sphenisciformes; family Spheniscidae; genus Aptenodytes; species Aptenodytes forsteri. The sequence continues at coordinate 13,617,314 of NW_008795405.1, forward strand.
TTGGGAAAAATGATGATACTGAATTGGCTACAACAACTGTATTCTCTCCTCTTTTTTATCTTTGTTTGTCATTTTCCTTTCTCAGTTAATGGCATTTACGTTCCCTTTCCCTTCTTTCTCTCTTTTCTATCCTATCTTTCCTTTCTGGTTAACATTCTCTTCATCCCTGGCTGCCATCCCCCAGTAAATTCTGGACATCGTTACAACAGCTGCTTGGGAGTGGATGGGATTTGTCTCTGCATATCAAGCCAAAAGGATCTACAGATTTCTTTGTTGTGGCTGTAGTCATAACAAGGCCAAAAGATTCTGGGAAACACCTCTTCTTTTGGATTTGCCTTATATAGTCTTCTCTGGTTTATTTATTTTCTTCTTTTTTTTTTTCTCCTTAGCTTTTTATCTTTCCTTCTTCCTGTCCCTTCCCATTTTTTCTCACTGTTATTTCATGCCCAGTTACTCTGTTTCTCTCCCACACACACTTTTATAGGAAGGAAGGTTCATGCAAAGAACTTTCAGAAGAAAACTGAGCCAATTTCCCTGGTAACTACCAAAAGCAAGTGAAAATGACAAATGGATTGACTACAGTGGATTGATTGATACTGATTTATAGCTGAAAATTGGATCAAGTGTGTCCACATGCACTTTCTCCAGGGACTAAAACAGAGGCAGACTGCCTCTGTCAGCATTCCTACACAATGAAGCTAACTCTCCTCATGTCACCTCATCTTTCCCATTCTCGCCCTATCTTCTGCTTAAATAAAGATAGCTGTTAAAATACAGGTGCTTGCTGCCTTATCCCAGGCACATAACGTGATTTTGAGGACAAAAATGACTTATGCTTTATCATGCAATAGCGATCAATTTTCTATACATTCCAGGGTCACTGCTCAACTGTGCACACCTGCACCTCACCCTTCACATCCCTGTGTCTGCCAGGGATCCTCAGCCGGCTTTGCAAATCAGCTTCCTCCTCCTTACACCTTGTATCCTCCTGTTAATTACTGCTGAATGGCAAAGGGGAACTAGCGGGATCTATTTATTCTGAATATGATCTGAAAATCTTTATTTATGATGGTAACTATTATTTACACATGCGTACATGTTCCTATTGCCCTTTTTAGAACACCTGAGTGAGCGGGATTTGTAGGGCAGTGCTCCTGCTTAAATCTACTACCTTAGTCAATTCATTCCTGAGCTAAGCACAGTAATAATTAGAAGCATCAGCATGTCCTAACCCAGCTGGTCTGCCAGAAGAAAACAGAAGGACCGCAAGATATCCACAGAAAACAGGGAGAAAGTTACAAAACCTGCTGTCACAGGTTTGTCCTTGGAGACAATAGGAAAGGGAGGGGTTAATCACTGTAGTGTTCAGTTGCTTATAGCACATTACAACATGATTTAGTGAAGCAATATATTTGTATCATGAAAAAAAAAAAAATGGGGAGCAGTTTACGTGATACCAACAGATGAGGAGACCCCCGTGTTAGTAGGACTTTTATGACTTCTGTTTCCAGAGAGAACTCACACTTCCTGAAGAGTCAGGGCACTGCCACTCTCCCCAGTCCACAGCAGGGGCTGTTTCTCTGCTGTCCTGTAGGAAGCAGCCTCCGTGGCCACCTCACCTCTGCAGTTCTCAGAACCAGTTCTGGGCTAAACCCAAATTGCTCTCCTAAGGGAAAAGGGCAGGAAAGACCTGTACTTGAATACGCACTTTCCTGTATGCCACTTTACTTTGGGTCTGGTTTGACAGCCTCCAGCTGTGATTTTTATTCTTGCCGTGTGGTTATGGGGCTGACGATGAGCAGGCAAGAGAGTCCTCCTTACAGTGCTTCCCACGGTCCTTCATGGTAAGGTCTAGATGTTGCTTACTGAGAGGGCGGCTGGACTTTGTAGGCAAACTGAGCTGGGGTAAGCTAAGGCTAGCTTCAGAGGACAATGAGGAGCAAAGTCAGGGGAGCACATTAAGGTTCACTCCAGGAGTCACCTCACTCAGATAAGTCGTGTCATGCTGAATATACAGCCACAAAGTGGTTGCTTGCTCAAGGTTACCCAAAGAAGCTGTGGCAGGATAAAAAAATGAACTCAAACCTCTCAAGTTCTGGGCTAAATGTTGTAATCATTTGACAGCTAGTTCTCCTTTAGTCTAATCACATTATTGAGATACCGGGGTTGATATGAAAGGCAAAAGCCTGTTACTGGTAGCAAATGGGTATTTTCTGTGAGCTCTTGAGTGGTCACAAAGTCCATGGAAATTTAGATGCAGTCTTCATCAAACTGGATTGAGCCCTAAATATGGACTTAATTTATTTTTAAGTATCTTAAGTTCAAGGGCTTTCTAGTGCTACAAAATTGAGCTCCATTGGGTAACAGCAGTCATTGGACAATTAGGTTTTCTATCATAATAGAAGGCAATTCCCCCCAGGATTAACAAAGTGACAAACTTTAAAAGGGCAGATTTTAAAACTATGAGGTAAATGGTTAACAGCAGGCTGAAGGGCAAAGTAAAAAACTTTAAAACCACAGAAACAGCCTGGAGGCTATTCAAGAACATTGTGTTAGAGGCACAGATGGTTTGTGTATCATTGAGAACAAAAACAAAGTAAAATGGTGAGAATAAAACTATGGTTAAGCAGAGAAGTACAGGGCTTTACTGAGGCTAAAAAGGCATCCTTTAAAAGCAGAAAGGCTTCCTGAACAACCTAACCAGATCAGGCCATCACTTATGTTAGTGAAATGCAAGTCAATAATGCTAAGAGTAGTAAGGAAGTGGTCAGCAACAGGCACTGAGGATCTGGTGAATAAAGACACAGGGACATATGTACTTGTACCATGTGATTTTAGCACATTAAAGCTTGCAACAGAAATGTCTCATCGTCCTCTTGAGATTCCCTTGAATTCCCAGTCTTTTATAAAGAAAAAAGCCTATTATCCAATCAGAGAGAGAAAACTAGGCAGAAAACAAAACGGAATGATTCTGCAAAGATGCTAGTGTAGCCTCAAGCTTCTTGCCCTGGCTATCTCCTATCTCCACCTTCCTCTCCAGGCAGGCTCCCCCTGGCTGCTTACATCTAACTTGTCCTGTCCTAATTTGCTCTAATATATGCATATATATAGTGGTTTGATTATTCACTGAGAGGTCCAAATTCTCCCAGTAACAAACATTTTGGAACAAACTCTACTCTGATATGCTGAATTAATTATTTGTTAAGGACAGACCCAATCAAAACAAGCGTGTTACCTGAATGTGTCTTTATGCAAGAACTAAACAGCTGAGTACCATAAAGACCTTCAAGGAAGCAGAGGAACAATAAAATATAAATTTTGGCAGCATTTTTTTTTTCCCCATAGAAGACTTTATTAAGGATGCTTTCTGTGTCAGGTTAAGGGATTGAAAGAAATGGAAGCTACCAAAGCAGACACTGTGCATTAAATCAAGAAATTCAAGTTTAGCAGTTATTGATGGTTTCTCAATGTAGTAACATAGGCAGTATGAGATATAATGACAATTCACTAAGACCCCAAAGTAAATACAGCAAGATAAAATCTGTGGGTAGCAGTGCCTGCTCAGAACCAAATCTGAGAAAAGAAAGTTTAATTTGTAGGCATTTTAGTAATTTGGTTTAATGATTCCAGAAGAGATAGTTTGCTTGAAATGGACTAGAGATGGGAGAAAAATGAGAAATAAGTGCAAGAAACATCACCTAAACAGAGAGGAGTTGAAGCAACTTTTCTTCTTCTATATCTCTGCCAGGAGATGATAGGAAAGGGAGGAAAAAGGGAGAAAAAGAAGATTATTCTGTAATCATCTCACGGAACATCTCCTGAGATTGTGTTTGTCCTTTCCCAGCACAGTTTTTGAGAGGATATGTTGAGTACTCCCCACTGCTTCAGTCAACAGAGCGTCTTCCAGAGAGGTGGGAACAGTATCTGGAAGGATGGAGCACAGACTGTGGTTAGGGAAAGAGGGAACTGGGGAATGAGGCAGTTGGAGGTACAGATCAGCTGAGGAGGGGCTGTGAGAAAGGGTTGGTTTATATGGGCAGACTTTGGATAAACTTTTAACACTGTTGACCTCCAAAACCCCTGTGTACTTCATTAATCATCCTGTACACAGATGAGAACTTTCAGAACATCTGGTGCCTTCCTGAAGATCTCCAGTGTATAGGAACTTCAGCCTTTAATTTCAAATCACTGTGAACTTTAGAACAAAAGTTGAGACTGAGATTCTGCGTCACTCACAAAAAGAGAAATTTTACATCTTCAGTCCTTAGCAAAGGATCTTTTTGGGTTTTGTTTTTTTGTTTTCCTAGTTTAAAGGAGAAACTACATGCCACTAATCAGCCATGGCACATGCACACACATACGCTATTATATGTGAATACTTCTCCAATGCTGCTTTATAAGAACCTTGGACACTTCAGTTTGATTAACACTTTGATAAGACACACATTTTCCTTGAAGAAAGCGAGGCCATGGGGATTTGTTAAAAATTCAGAAAAGGAAGATACTGTGAAAAGATTTAATTCAGTTACAGTAAGTAATACATTCTACTAATATAATACGGACACAAAAAATGTTAGGCCCCTTGAGAAATTAAGATAATTTTGTTTGATCCTTTATGAATGTATGTAATTATATTTATGTATGTGTCTGTATGTATATCTATATTTATGAAAATATTGTTATGCATGTCCCTGTGTATGAATACATTTATAAAACAAACCCGTGACCATAAATCAGCTCAACAGAAACAGTATAAAGTGGACTACTGTACATCTTTATTTAAAATACATAGGATTTCAAGACAGAAAAATACTAAAAAAGAAATACATACTGTTTTTGAAGCTGAAGCATCAATATGGTTGTAATTTTAATGTTTCTTGCTGGAAAAAGGTCATCTTTGGCGAGGTCGGGTTTTTCTTAAGGTCATTTCACATTGAGATATCTGCCTGCTTTTGACATTTCATCTAGAAGAGGCACAACTATTCTGACACATGAAATGGGTTCTTTACAAACCCAATGGCTATTTCTATCAACATCAGTTATTCTTACACAAAAGGGGAATATGCATTGATTGCAAACAAGGCTTCGCATTTTTTGGAGAATATTAATATATATATATTTTGTACTTAAAGGTACAGCAATGTCCATCTGAAATAGAAACAGAAGAAAAACACTGATCTATAAAAGACTGAAAAAAAATAACCCCATGGATGGCATCTTTTACTCATAAATAGAATTAAACAAATTTAAAGATGTTAATTGTTGTTGGTAAATTGTCACACTGCTTTCTGTAAAGCAGCAGGGCAGTGAAATTCACTAAGCATTTGTGTAATTACAGGAAAAACACAATAAAAATATTTTTCTTTACATTTTGTGTGGGATTTTTAATTGCATGTTAATTTTCTAAATTTCAGTTCCCTCTAGCGCTGAGTAAGATAGGAAAAATCTGTTGCCATATAAATCCCCCACGTTGTACCCCCATATTTTCAAACCCCAGAACTGTTATGTGTTTGTGGCATGACATCTATGTAATTAAAATAAACTCTGTCAAAGTACTTCAGACTCACAGGGACAATTTTATTTTTCTGTAAGACAATCCAGGATTCCACTGGCTGAACCCTGGTCTAGTTCAAGAGTGTTTCACAGAATTCTTTTCCTGAGGAACAGCACAGGGAAAACCATAGCTTTGTTCTTGCTCCTCATTTGCAGACAGCTCAATTAAGCCTTGGACAATCCAAAGCAGAAGCATTTAGTTGATCATTCAGTAGTTAGGATTCGCTAGCTGAGTGTTGTGACCAGTCACATGATGTTATATCTGTTCCCATATTGATGGTCTGTTCTTTACGAGCTATTGCTTTCTCCCAAAATGAATGCCATTTTATCAGAAAACAGGTTTTGTTTTCTGATTATATTCATCTGGCAAGTGCTCAAATCTGCTGTTTGTGGATGTTTGTAGGAACATAGCTTTGCTCACATAAGTATTTGAGAACAGCGAATAATAAAGGACATGAACAGTCTGAATCCAGCCTTGTTCTCTAATCTAGCAAGCTGCGAGTGAACAATTTTTGTACTATCTCTACTGGCTCACTGATCTTGCAGCACCAGTAAACTCTGCATGTTTGGAGTCAGTGTGCTTCCCTACTTTCTAAATGTGTCATATTTAACTTCTCTGCAATATGAGGACGTATGGCAGACATTCACAGAGAACTACAGGTGCTGCTTTTCTGGACTGAAGCCATATGTCCATGGGGCATTGAAGAGGTTAACATCCAGGTGTAGGAGCTTTATTGTTGGAACACGTTCTGTGTTGCTTCCAGACTTTGGCCTCAAACAAACACCTTTAACATATTTTATGAAAGTGTCATAATTAGATTTATTTAATGCACTGGGATCCAGAGCGTGTCAGCTCTGTGGATGACTGAAAAATACTTCATCAGCTTTTGATAGCTTCACAGGACAGCAGAGCAATCAGCTCCTATTTCCCACCAATGCATCTCTGTTTGAAAACAGGACTTGAATGTTCTCAGTTTGTGCACTGACTGATAGAAGGAAAGCGCAAACACTCTTGTGTTCTGCAGTGTTGCATTTGATTAGAAAATAATGCTTGGGGTCTGAATATGCTGAAGTAATGTTAAGGAAACATTAAAGCACCCTTAACTCTGCCTCTTTGTGCCTAGGGCATCGCAGTTATATGAAACGTGCGGCCTTTTCTTAAATGGTTCCACAAGAGTAACAACTGCTGCATAATGGTACAAATAAAAATGATACTGCAGTGTAAGTAGTGGCTCTGATAGTTGTACTTATTCCCATATAAAGCCTGAAATGGCAAAATAGATAGTTTTCCAACTTCCAATACCATCATCAGTACGCTGTGGTTAGCCAGACCATGGGCCAGAGAAGTAAAGAAGCACAAAAATTAGCAGCTTGGATCGTGTTACTTTCAGCCATCAAACTGTGGCTACACATAGATAAAAGGGGATTTTGGAGGGTTGTCAGTTGACAGCTAATGAGAATTTCAACTCTAGGCTTACAAATATGGTAAGTCTTTATTATGCTGGTAGGCAACCTGGAAAGCATTAAAGGAAAATTGTGCAACAGGGGCCTACACACGTCTCGCTTAATGGGAACTAGAAACTGCTTCACACCAGAACAGACCAAGCTTTCTACAGGGCCAGTTTAACATCACCTCCATACTGGTTTACACAATTGCCTCCTCTTGCAATAATCCCCACAACTTCTGTACTGGAAGCAGCTTAAGGGGACTCAGCCTTCTTTGCCCTGTAATAGGATCAGATTGAATGATGAATGTCTGCCCCATCTGAGAAACCCAGGTTTATTTTCGCAAGGATGAGCCCAATAATGGGTCATAGTTTTTCAAGCAGAAATAAAGATCATTCAACATGTATGGATGTCATCTGCTTCCAAAAAGAGTTGATCAGATGTTTCACTGGATAGAAGATGCACATACATGTTCATTACTGAGGCAGCTGAGCTCACTTTGAAGGGCAATAGGCCCGGTGCTACTTGCTTGTCTTTATTCTCCTGCCCCAACCAGTTAAGACCAAAATGTGAGAAAACAAGGGAAAAAGGGTATGTATCTACTTGCATTGATTTGAATAGCAGGATGATAGTTATCTTCAGTCACTGAGGTGGGTGGGAGCCTGACACCGAAAGAATTTGAGGAGGAAGTGCTGAGTGAGAAAATCACTGCCTAAGAGAAGGGTTGCTTACTCGGCACATGGAAAATATGCACTCTGTAGGTGGGTATTTAGTAGACTAAGGTAGAGGAAGGAATATGCAGGAGGAGAATAATTGTAGAAAGATTACATGGAAGAGAGGAAAGAGAAGTGTCTGAAGTGACCGAATTTCTCCTGGGAAGAGAGCATGGTCATTGCTGCCGTTGCTGGTGCCACTGCATATTGACCTGTGTCTTGCTAGGGCACCACATTGGGGTTTTAAGCTTTCCTTAATGCTTTCCCTACAGCCTCCTATTGTAAAGAAGGAACAAAGGAATCATTCTGAATATCTTTCTCATCAGAAGACAGTGATTCAGATTTCTTCTTCCATTTTCATCCTTTGTTGATTGAGTTGTCAAGCACCCAACCTTGGCAATAGAAGCTGAAATGAGCAATGTCTTCATAGCTTTGCCATGCTGTGTCAGTACTGAATAACTGAGCCTTATCGACTACATGCTGGGTCCGACATTCAGCTGAGTTCCTTTGGAATTTTTATCACTACTTTTTATATGACACTCAGAAAGACCTTACCCACGATGAATTGTAAACTACTGAATTCTACTTTTTCTAGAGACTCCCAGAAATCACCCACATCCGGAGGAGTTCTGCCTATAGCAACAAGTATGTGTGATAAGCTGAGGCCATTCTCAAGGACTATGGTCTACAAGTTGCACTATACTATGTCATAATTCCTTGGAGTCTCACTGATGATTTACTGGACATGAACTCTCATAGCACAATCTAGCACTATTGTGCTGTTATAAACACTTATTGATACTCCTGCTGATGGCAGTAGAAATAGTAGTAAAAATATTTTGGTATCCAAGGGCCTATGTCAATATTGGATAGTGGTATGAGATCATTCATGCTGCAAAGACAGCATATGCATTGACAGTTCTAGTTCCAGCAATGGATAGAAGAAAGTTGCCATCTCCAACTTACTCACATGCAGGACACTGAGACACAAAAATGATTTACTTAGAACTGAATCCTAGATCCAATACATTCCCTAGTATCGTGCTGTTTTATGGGCCAGTTTTGTCCTTTATCAGCTCCTGATAAACTGATAAAGTTGATAAGCTCAGAATTTTAGTCTTTTTGGCCTGAATGGAATTCACTTCTATGATTCCTCAGTTACTGACGCCTCAATTCACTGAGACAATGATATACAATAGGAAACATCTCAACAAACAATCCCTTGATGTGTTTTGCATGGGGGGGGGAAGAGAGGTTAGGAGGATAAAGGGGAAGGAATCCCATTTCACTGGGCTGTCATCCATCTTAGATATTTCTGGATCTGATACCTCCAGTATGTTTCCCATCACAGCTGTTTGATATTGCTTAATATAAAAGTGTATTTCCACTATTAAAAAAAACCCAAGGCTGTTTTTGGAACAACATAAAATGTCTTTACGTGAAGCATTCAGATGATCTCATAGTTTTGAAGCCATTCTGGTATGGAGACACACTGTAGGGTCACAGATGCCTAATTTTTGCCATCCTTCTAGTCCCATATGTTTTTGCAGTCCCTATGAATATATTAATCACACACTTGAGGGCACACAGGTTTTGCATATAATTTTACCTAGACAACATTTTACTAAGTTATCAAATTCTATCCTCTTTTATGGAAAACAGAGACTATCTATTATACCTCTTAGGTCAATCACCTCTCCTTCATTAATGTATTCCAGTCGTTGCTCCTACTAATGTATATATATTTTTATCTCTCTCTTTCATTACAGCTATGAGAGAGCACCATAACAAACCACCTCTGGCACCTCATCTTCAGTCAGAAGAGGAATGACTATTCTCCAGAGTCCACAGCTCCACATTATTAACATTCTGTCCCTGCCTATCTGCACCTAACCTTACCTTATTTCTTGTTTATGTGAAGGAGTCTTTCATCTTTCCATAATTTTTTAAAAGGGAAAGAAGAAAAAGAAAAAAAAAAACCCTACCATATTGCTGATTTTTGCCTCAGAAGTAGAAAGAGTAACTGTATTTTTTCCCTTTTTTTAGAGGCCACTTTTAAAGCTATAAAGATACTCTGTATGGATTAGGCCAAACTATCTTCTGGAGTAAACATTCTGAGTTCAGCAGAGCTGCATGACTTTACAATAGGAAAGATCATGAACATCTACAGTCAATTTGTATGTTATCTAACTGAAAGTATTTTTTTTTTCTGAATCTGTGCTTCAATATCCTAATACTAAATTGTGGGTATGAGGAAGAACAATGAATAATGACCATGATTGTTTATAGTTATTTATCACTACCAGCACTACTTATTTTTATCCAGCTACACATCCTGCATAACTGAAAGAAAAAGTACAAACTTCTTCCTAAACTGCAGTTACACTTTATTCAAAATATTATTCACAGGTCATTGATAGACAGTGTGAAAATTCAATATGAAAACAGGACTAATCCCCAAAATCTTAATGCAGACAAATTTATGTGTTTAATCTCATCATAAATACAAAACTATGTCATGTCTATTAAAGAATTTGCACTTGTCTTCAGTGTATCCTTTTCATCAGTGTTTTAGGCTAGAGACCTCTGAAAGCTACTCTGAGAAATAAAGGGTTTCCATACGTCATGTTCTTGAAACAAATACATATCAGACTCAATTTTAAGGGAAAGCACTAATTTCCAGTTGTTTCAAAAACATTTTTCTGGATAGCCTGCCATCATGCCTAATGGCCATGAATTTCCTCAAGCTTTCTTAATTTTAACATTCATAGAAGTAAAACCTATTAAAATACATGGTGGAGTTGAGCTTGAAGCTTTTTCCAGTTATTATTTTCCCTGCAATGAATGTATAATAAAATTGTGCATAAGTGTTTTCAATAACTTTGCATGTATTCACAGAAACAATGTAAAAGACTATGCTTTCATCTTAGGGTTTTCTTTAGAGGGGTTTTAAAGTTTAGGCTATCGGATCATCAGAAGACAGGTCCCACAGCAAGAGGTCCAGACACTTTCCTTTCATAGTGTATATGTTTTCATTGTGGGTGAAAGACAGGCACCTTTATGTTAGGTAGGGTGGATTTTACCTGCTGATATGTCCCTTGAAGTTTGTGGCCAGAGGCTGGTTGATTCATTTTGCCAGTAATGACAGCTTATTTGTGGTTACTGAATCATGCAAAAAAAGTAATTCTTGCTATTTTTAACATATTGTTTTGCATGCATGGCATTACCACTGAATTGCATAAACCGTGCTAGTGAATCTACATATACAAGAAGCCTGCCTTGTTTCAGCTGTAAAATAGGATATTGTTATGCTATAACTGGGTTTGTACTTGTTTGTGAGCCTCCTACCAAGGACAATTGGCTCCGTGTGCATTCCATAATGATCCATACTATTATTTTCATTGTACTAATTCAATTTTTTACATACAAGATTTTAAGAGAATAATTAAATGCGAGATATTACTCTTTCTTTACTTTTTATCGTATCACAAAATCGCTGATAAAGGTAGCTTGCTTTCTTGCACACTTCCTTACTTAGAAAACGAGTAGTCCTTATTCCTTATTTTACAAGGTGTGTGCTTGATCTGATTTCCAGAAAATAGTTAAAATATACACATAAACCTTCCCTTTCTTGTTTTCCTCAGCTGATGAACCAATATATGACAGAATCACAAGAAGAGAAATATTTTCTCAAAGTTTTTCTTCCAAGATAAAGTTAGGGTAATGAGCATTTCTTTGGAACAAAGGTATGTTGTACAGAAAGATCTTTTTCAGTAGGGACAAACACAGTATCTCATCATTGGATATAGGATGTATTTAGACAGTTTCAGGCCAAAATGTCTAATATGAATTCTTCTTCTTCTTGGGTAAATGGGTTTGTAGAGGTATTGGATGTGAACCATGAAGCGTAGTTTTGTTTGTTTGTTTGTTTGTCACATTTGTTTCCTTCCTGCATAAAGGCAAATTTCCTGTATTTTTTCTCCATGGATGAGAAATTAATGGTCAACCACTCAGTCCTGAATCTATTTCCAGAGAAAGGGGAATGTTAAGGTAAATATTCTGGAAAAATAATTTCTGGAAGCAGCTGGAGACCTTCAGATCTAGTTGACTCTTTTGATTTAATACTGCAAAACCCCAGGAGAATCAGTATCAGGAAAAGGACTGTCTTAGAATCCAAATAAAAAATTATGGTTTTGATTGTAAATTCAATAAAATATTCAAGATTAACTGAAAATTTTGCTTTGTTAACAATATTTTTTTTCTCTGTTTTTAAACTGAGAAGTTAATTATTTTCTTCTTCCTTTTAATGTCTCTATTTACTTAGTTTTACTGTAAAGTAGCAGAACGGTAAGAAAACTGGGTGAAAATGCAAAGAAAATCCCAGCAACGCGATTTTTCTTTCCCTTCTTTTCCAATGGAATAAATGGTGAAGAAAAAAAAAATCACAAGAAAAATGACACAGCAGTTTGTGAAAGACCAAACAAACAATTCAGCTCAGAAGAAAAATTTTTTTTTTCTAATTTTTCCTATTGATTTCTTTGCTGAAAAATAGATGACATGGAAAATTTTACAAAACTATTAGGCTGTGATTGAAAATGTAAGTTGGAAATTTTGAGTGAGTTCTAGTCTTTACTGTCTCTTAGACAGCAAAGACCACGCTTTTATTGTCATTATCAGTTTTAACAGATGTGCAGAGTAGAATATTGTTAATTTGCAACTATTGCCTTTTACTCAATAAATTGTAGGGTTCTGCTCTGCTATTTATAAAGTTCAGTACAGTAAGCAGCAGTGATGTAAATATTCAGCTAACACCCAGCTCAGTGTTTCTGTTCCTTTGGTTCTGAACGAGGGTATTTTAACCTGAGTTGCCAGAGCTCAGCAATGCTGGGCAGTTCAAGAAACAGCTAAAACAAATGACAAGAATCTGACCTTATTAGTTGTCATTTGCCTAGTTTTGCAGGAGATACATCTTCAGATGCTTCTTAATGCCAAGGCAGCAGCACTGACCACCATTTCTTAACCGTTTTCTTGCCAGTACGTTGCAATTGTTTTTCCTTGATGTTGACCATGCCATCATCAGCCATACATACGTCACTTGCAGACAGGATCATTCCAGCACATGCTTCGGGAAATTATATGTGTATGCATTTCTCAGGAAACAGAACTAGTGCAGAATGTACTTGTCAACTTCGTTTTGAAGTAATTTTCCTTCAGAGAACAAATTCCATTCCAGGCACTGTTTGACATTAGTTATGGACAATTAAAATACTTATTGTGAATAAGCTAGTAAGTGAGCATAGCGTTTTAATTTATCTCTACATTGTTTCTGACTATTTTTGTTAAATCTGTGTCACATTTCTTATTTCCAGGTACTCACAGAATAGTTTAAGCAAACAAATTCAATCTGTCAATTGCTTGTGAACTATTCACACCAACTATTGGCTAATTATGGCTGCTAGTGTGTGATTGCCACTTCAACCATGTAACACTGCTTTTTCTCCTTCAAGTCAGTGGAAAGGCCACTTCTGAAAATGGAGACACTCATTAAAGTGCTTAACGTGAATGAAGAAGATAACTTAAGGCATCATTTTGGAAAATTTAGTGTGTGGATTTTCTTAAAAGCTTTCATTAAAGACACAGCTGGGATAGGACAATGTATTAAAATGTGGTGTAATTAACTTATATAGAATAAATTAGTAAATATTCATAAAAGTCCTCGACTGTGGCTCCTCTATTACTACCTTGCTTTGAAAGTACTTACTTTCCCATTTCCTTAGTCAACCTGTAATCACTAGTATGGCTGCAAGTATGACAGGCAGTGGTTATAAGTAAGCCACTGTAGTTGACATCAGCTCCAACTTGTTTTTCCTTCTATTAGGATTTCCTGATTATGCACTGAAAAGATATTTGATTGATAGTAGAATAGAAGACATTTGAAGAAAAAAAATTAAACTGAATTCATGCCAGTGGGGAGGGGAGCTACCTCATTAACGAAATAATTGAGCTGTTAGTTAATTTTACTTGTTATTTGTAGAAAAGGGCAAAAATCTTCCAAGGAATTAATATTCTTCCCTCAAATTATTAAAAGAACAACAAAAGGGGTTGTATCTTAGATGTATTTAGCAATTATGTTCATGACACCTTTTTTATATCATCCAAGGCAGCTGTAAAAAAAAAAAAAATACTGGTAATTTACAGAACATTGTAAGTGTCAGCTTTTCCTGATCAGTATTTCTCTGTCCCTCCCCCAGTCTTATTAGAAGCAATTTCTGGCTAATTGATATTAATACCTTTACCTTTGTTAAAAGCAGCTACTTGTGTATCAACACTTACAGTTTGATACAATCAGTATATTTTACTATTAGTGTAAATAATGCATAAAATGAATAGTAAAAAATATTCTTGCAATAAAAATTTTACATTTTATTTGTTATTGTCTCATTTTTTATGGTAGTTTACAGTCTTTCTCTCCCTCTAAATCCAGAAAGATTTGTAATAAATAACTGTTAAATCAATATAGTAAAAATACTAACATTTAAACATCATTAAACATTGGACACGAGTGTAGGAGTATGACACAAAACATGCCGGTTCAATCAGCGCAGTGAACTTTGCCTCCTTTTTTCTAGTTAACTTCAGTAAAACTTAAATTTGCCATTAAAACTAGATTTTCTTTCCCTATATATCACATTACTATCCCCCCCCCCCCTAAAAAAAAAAAATTCCTATAATAAAAAGTTTAACCCTCCTCAATCA
>NW_008795405.1:13632101-13638044 GCF_000699145.1 Aptenodytes forsteri
AGATGATTTGTGTCTATATGTCAAATTCAAGGAAATTGGTGATGTCTTCAAAGTAATAGACCTTTGGCCACGTGAACACAGGGCAAAGGAGTGTTGCCTGAATGTCACTACCCAGAACATACTGCTGGAAAATTATCCCAGAGCTTTCCTACAACCTTATTCTTTCCCTTATACCCATCTCCTTTCAAGGTGCAATGAAGTCAGTCATACATCATTATGATTGAAGCAAAGAAAACCATTTTATTTACATAACATGACCTTATTCCAGGATTTCAGTGATGAACAACTGTCAGACGGTTGAATGCAGACAGAAGAACAACTGACTCATGATTTCAGGATTTGTTCTTATCTAATACCTCATTTTGATACCCTTTTAGCAAAGAGGAACCCTTCATGTAGGGATAGGCTTGAGATGAACTAATATCTTGTTGTAACAAAGCAGAGGGGTTTTAGATATCCATTGTTATGCATGTGCAACAGAGATGTAAGGAAGGGGTGTGCTGGAGGAACTGCAGCCCCGGTGCAGCCTGTCCTCTCTCACGGGATGGAGGAGTAGCTCAGGCCACACAGCATTGCAGCTGCACTCCTCTCTGATAGCCAACGCATTAGTCACAGTCTGGTCCCTGACAAAAGTACCTCTGTCCTTGCTATGTTAAGCCACTATTAACCTCCTTTTAGGTAAGAACTGCCATATAGCAGGAATCTTGCTAACATGCTGAGAACTGAATCTGTGTCATACTAAAAAAGGTCTGAAGAAGCATTATAAGCTCTCGGCATGAAATTTTGTTGGAACAACCAACTGCCTCCTGCATTCTCTATGGTTTCAGTAGTCTCAAGCTGCAGCGATGGAGACAATATTTCAGTTTCCAAGAGTCAAATCATGGGCAACCATACCAAGGTCTGCTTTAGAGAAAGTTTTTTCAAGAGCTGACAGGAAAAGAGAAAAGAAGTAGCCATTAAGCCACTGCGTCAGCATCCTGGAGGGTTTGAGAACTAAAATCCTTTCTCAGTTCCAAGTACAAATGGACACCAGGATTTCTGAACTAGGTATGTCAGCCTAAACTTAAACAATTATTTTGGTTGTTTGTCCCTCTACTCTGTTTCCATCATCTCAGTCTTGTAAAAAATGAACATCAGTCTATTCACTATGCTCTGAGCATGGGTGTCATGTAGACATGGAGTCCTCCACTCTGCAGCCATAGCAAAACAGACTTGATAGAAACAGAATCAGACAATATCAATATACAGAAAATATGCAAGCCTACATCTTCTTTCTTGCCCAAAGAAATTAATTCAACTGCATCTCACTGAAGACTTCTGTTGGATCACATGGGCTTCTTGGCATATAGAATGATCTGCGTTACTTGCATTTATCTGTACTTGCCATGCGGAAATAGGAAGAAATTAGATGATTGGTTTTGTTTCTACTAACATCAGAATAAATACTGTGGCTTGATTGCAAAAGAACAATATGCCTCACCACAGCATACAAACAGAATTAATATTAAGTAGTAATGCAAAATTCAACCATCTATTTTTCCTTGGTTTTGACTATGTCTGACTGGGATAGCTACTGTCTTCTCTGAACTGCAATAGAAATTAACTTGGCGCATATTGTTTGGGAACCACTGGACAACCATCACTGATTCACCAGAACCATTCTGTTTCCTGATGAATAGTAGCTAATAGGTACAAACGGTTGCTAAAGGACTGTAACTGGTTAATTTGGGTGGGTATTTTCCACACAAGACCTCATACTGCTCTTCAACCTGCTGAAATACGAAGTGCCAACTGGCATAACACTGTAAAACTCTGCTGCTAATATGAGACATATTAAGCCAAAAACACAAGCAAGTCCTAGAAAGGAAAATAAAGCAAACAGACGGCAAATATCCATTTCAGAATAAAAGAACATGATCAAATTAGCAAAGCATTGGTAAGACACCAGACAAAAATGAGAAAAATAAAACTAAAGCAACAAAGAAATAGAAAAAAATTCCTGATCACATGTTTTTGAAAGCTTGTAATCTCCTTGGGTAAGCCCATACAATGAAATATGAAGACACATGGCTTACTCAAGGTATTTGCTGCATCCTAATTCTGTGAGGTCATCATATTCAGGTGCATTTAGAAAATTTCACAACTGGAGCTGGGCAGGATGCAATTTCCCCTTCTGCAGACATTTTCTGCAAAAATCCAAACTTTTGGAAGGGAGCTGAGGAAGTTGATATACATTTCAGTATCTTCAAGGTTTTTTGTCTTCATCATTTTTCCCTTCTGTCATGTAAACATGCTTAACTTGTTAAATAAAAAGTAGCTTCAAATGAAAACGGGAATTTTGAATTTCAAAACATCGAAACAGGTTGTTTCAATCAGTTTAGTTCCATTTGTTCCTAATTTTTTTGGAAGCAGGAAATTAGTCAAAATCAATCTTTTACTGCTTAGAGTTTTGGTTGCAGTGAATTGTCATTTTATGATGAAGATATATTTCATAAAAACCCTCCCAGCCAGGTTTCAAGAGAAGAAAAGAAAAAAATATCCTTTTACCCAGCATTGCAGACTGAACAATGACTCTTCTACCTTCTTGAATGTTTTCTTTTTACAAAGCCAAATACTCTACAGATCAATACTGCATTGTCCATGGAGGTGTTCTTTGGTTCAACACCTTGATTTTGTATTGTTTTTTAAAGAGACAACTATTTCTGGCAGAGCTGTTCTTTCCTAGCTGGCCCGTCTGTCAACCATATGCACATACAGAGAAGGCTTTTTTTCTGTAATGCTTTATCTTTAATCGGCAATCAAAATTCCAAAGAAGTAAATGGACATTGATATCCTCCCCAGACCTGTGTCTGCGGGATACTTGAGAGGTGATTTGAGTGGTATCTGCAGGATGCTGATACTAGCAATCTCTTCTAGAAGAGCTGAGCTCTGAGGAAGCTTTGCTCCCTTCTCCACAGCCACAGCTCCCAGTGCATGAGGTGTGTCACCGAACATCAGCTTTGACTGAGTAAAATATTCTTTTATTTACTTTCTGGGATCTGCTGTTTGCTACTGCTGCTCACACCTCCACTACATCTACCCAGGACACACAAGATGGCAATTGCTTTCCTACCCTGGCACTAGACAGAACCGATACCCAAGATCAGATGGGATTAGTGCTTCAGTCCATCAGTGCCAGAGACTGAATACAAACATGAATAGTAGAGCTAAACACTATTTTTGTTGCCTCTTTTCAATGCCTTCAATGTCTGACTCAGACTCTCATTCCCATTGGTGGCTGGTTCTTTTCCTGAGCATTTTGCAGGGGTCTCTAGGTCTTTAGTAAGCACTGAAGATGCAACCAAAAGACATGGACAGTGAAAGAGTCCTCTGGGCCTGATCAGTTAAACCCCTCCTAGATCCATTGGATCCTGGATCATATCAGTAGATATGTATATACAGGAGTTATTTAAAATAGACCAAACCAATGGGGCCTGTACAAAAATAGCAGTATAAATAAGTATAAACACATTTCATTCTTCAGTTTTCCAGAACAACACTCCAGGACTGCTTTACATTTCCAATGGGACCTGGCTATATGGAAAGTACAATATACAGTAGAATTAACTTTTTTTTTTATTCAGCCATTTTTTGCTGTTCTATACACAGGTCGTGACCTCTCACCTCCTGTTTATTTCTTCCCATGTTGACCTTTCACTGAAGCACAGGGCTAATTTTGTGCTCCAGTGACCAAGAATAGGAATTTGTCACTTTATTCAAAATGGAATGAATACAGGTATGTCTGGCATTCTCAGCTGGGTTTAACCCTCTGCATGCTGAAAACAGTCAAATAGCCAAGTGATCTCTATTAGAAAATATCTTTTCTGAAGTTGTGCTATTTTTTGTAATAAAAGAGCTTTGCTTCTTTTGTCTGAAAAAGGGTTTTTCTTTCTCTGTGCACAGCCGGGTACAGTTTTCTTTGTTGCAAAATACAATGAACCAAACAGAAGAAAATGACAGGTTAGAGGTCCATAGAAATTTGCAATGGTTCTAAGGGAGAACTTTCATTAGTGTTAGGAAATAACCTCCATCTTAATTGTCTGCTGTACAAACAAAGTTTTATGTGTTATCTTTGACTGAGAAAGAAATAACTAATTTCTCCAGTAAGATGCCAGTAATGAATTCTTATAGACTAATCTTAATAAGTATGTGCAAAGTAATCTATGCTTCTCATGTTGAGTTGTAAAATATAATTCTTTTCCTTATGCAAATACTTTCACTTGTACTTATCCATCTATTCAAATCTTCTGTGCAGTAGGGCTCCTTTCTCTGACTATAAGTTCTGTAAAGGGAAAAGACGTCAGTGGATCTGTGCAGGATTTGAAGTCAACACTTAAGTCCTGTGTTAGAATTACAAAGGATAAGGGCACCAGCAAAAAAAACACAGTAGGTCTCAAGTGAGATAGTCAGTAGATTCAAGCACCACCTGCCAAAATGAAATAAGTTGTTCCATGAGCAATGGACTTCCAGAGTGTGATTTCCTACAAATGTATCCTTTGTATTTTTATGGTCTTGCTGCAGTAACCATTGACTCCCTTTTCCTCCTGGGGGCTATATTACTATATTTTCAGTTCTTCATCATGTGCCCTGATCTTTTCTTCTAAATGCACATTATCATTTTTGCCTTCCTAGATCCTGTCTTTACCTGACAAATACATCCCTGACCGGTCACGAGCTATGCATGCACCTTTTGGCCAACCAGTGTGCTCGAGCTGGCTGGCCAAAAGAACAACACTGCTGAGCTCACGGTGCTGCCCCTCCTGCAGTGGAAACACTCGTTTGGGCCACTAATCTCAAGCGGGTCCAGAGGAGGGCCACGAAGATGATCAGGGGGCTGGAGCACCTCCCCTGTTAGGACAGCCTGAGAGAGTTGGCGTTGTTTAGCCTGGAGAAGAGAAGGCTCCAGGGAGACCTTATAGCAGCCTTCCAGTACTTAAATGAGGCCTACAGGAAAGATGGGGAGGTACTCTTTATCAGGGAGTGTAGTAATAGGATGAGGGGTAATGATTTTAAACTGAAAGACGGTAGATTTAGATTAGATATTAGGAAGAAATTCTTTACTGTCAGGGTGGTGAGACACCGGAACAGGTTGCCCAGAGAAGTTGTGGATGCCCCATCCCTGGAAGTGTTCAAGGCCAGGCTGAATGGGGCTTTGACCAACCTGGTCTAGTGGAAGGTGTCCTGCCCGTGGCAGGGGGGTTGAAACTAGATGATCTTTAAGGTCCCTTCCAACCCAAACCACTCTGTGATTCTATTAACTTAAGCAGTCTCTAACACTAAAAAAGTTCTACACAAGAGTTTTAAAAAAGGTAACATGGAAGGAAATATTAATGCCGTGAGGATTCCTGTTAGAACAGCCATACAGCCAGCAGTATTAGCCTTTAGCTGTGCTTACCTCAACTTCATCGATGTCATTTTCATCTGAGAGGTTAGGAATCTCCACGTAACCTTTGTATTTCACTCCTGTCTTTGAGGTGCCTGCAATTACAATTATGTTGTTCAGATCAACATTTCTTACTCCGGTTATTGTAAAGGCAAATTTGTATTGTATCACAACACAATAGTTCCCTTTATTATTATTTCCCAAACGAGGTAAGTATCCTTATCCGTAGTCTTATACTTGAATCTGGCCTTGAAACAGGAGGGGAGAATATCACTTACCAGTCCATGCCAGCTTGATAGCCCACTCATAGAAGAAGATAAGTTTCCCTTTGCGGTTGTTAATGGAGGCCTCTCCGTCCAGTTTGCTCACTTCTGTCACCTCACAAGCCCCTTCCTCACTCTCCACCCTGACAGGCAGGAGGAGAGTTTTCAGCCGCTCTGTGGACCAGTTGGAGGCATCCCGCTCCGTCCTGTGAGAAAACCAGGTGGTGTGAGAGTCTGGGACAGGCCACACCGCCAGGA
>NW_008795405.1:13639054-13654302 GCF_000699145.1 Aptenodytes forsteri
ATGATTCTATGAAAATTTGTCAAGGATTAACATATTTGTCAAGGATTAACATATCTGAGTACTTTAGCACCTTAAGTTAATTTACTGAAATTAAGTTAAAAAGTTACTTGTAAAGAGAACAAGAGACACAAATGGCATGTAGGCTTCCTAAGCCTCAGGAAACCAAGACAAAAAAGCCTCAGTGGCTTTGGACCCTGTTACAGATCACAGGCTGACACAGTCCTGTGCCTTCATCAGGACAGAGAGCTCCCAAACATGTTTCCAGCTAGGCCAGTGGTTCTGACCTCATGAACACGAAGCAAGCACCATTTGAGACAATTTGTGCAGAAATTTCTTGAGATAATTTATGTGGAAATTTTGTCCCTTTTGGTTAAAATCAGTGAAATACTATCAAAACATAAATATACATATTTTTAAATAAACTTGAAAATATCTCTACAATCCCAAGTCTTCATTATCTTCCAACAGTGTCAAAACTATGTACAGGAAAGAAGCAGAAAGGTGAATTGTAAGGTCTGCTATGTGGACTGGGAACTTCTCAGAAAAGTGCACTTTTAGTGCACTACAAATGGGTACCAAATTTTACGTGTTGTTTTTAAAATAAAAATCCAGGGCCGTGGGGCAGGTCCTGCCCATAATTTCACTAAATGTGGAGTATCCTCACCCCTCTTTCCTCAGTGTTGAGCTCATGGCTCTCAGCCTTGGCAGTTTGGTTTCACCACATGAACAAGAGATGCTCCAAGCTGCTCTGTCCTGGATGTGTCCATGGGCAGGTGTATGTTCAGGGGGCTGCAGGCAGATCATGGGATTCAGAAGCAATGCAGTTTTTTTGCTTCCCAGTTCAAACTTCTAAGTGACTGCTGTTATTTCCTATTCTGAGAACAAGGAAATACAGGTGTGGGTGAAATGGAGTGTGGTACATTTGTAATGGCAATCACAGTAACTGTAACACTAACATTATAGAGAGGCACGACATATTTTTGCCTTTCACTTAGCTGAACGTCCCTACTTTATGCTTTCCAAGGTGGAAAACTAGATTCTGCAGTTGGCTAAAACATGATTTCCAGATTCACCTGAAGTATGCCAAGATATATACATAAAATATTCATGTGACTTAAGAGAAGGACAAGAAGGATCCTAAAATCAAGATGAACTAGTTTCAACTTTTCTCTAGCAAATAAAGGCTCCTGCCAAACAGATAACTAGTTAGCAGAATAATTCTATGAAAGCACTTAAGTACAGCAGAATCTAGTTAATGTAGTAGTTACTGGTGATTAATACTACCCACCTTTGGAAATTTTTCCTGCCCATCCTATGTGGGGTATTTTAATTACAACTAGGAGCATATTCCTCCTCCTCTAGACATAAAACATCATGTCATTCACTGTTTTCAGTCCTCACCTCTCAAAGTGCAGAGTATGATGCCAAGGGAGTGGGAGTCAGTGAAGAACACGTGCTTCTGGACCAGCAGACCTTTAATAGCTTACAGTATTATTACTGGGGCTGCAATTCATCCAATTTGCTGACAAGATAAGGATCCAGCTTTCACAAGCTAGTAGAAGCTGTGCTTACCAGTGCCAGCAGAGAAACTATCTTTTTATCTATTCATCAATATTGCTATCTATTTTTTTCATAAATGATTCCTTCCTATTAGAATATGTCAGTATTTATGTACACAGATCATTGTTTCTTACTGACCTACACTCCCCATGGAGCTTTCTACTACTAGACCAAGATCAGCAGCAGCAGCCTGGTCTGGCTGGGGGCTCTGGCTCCTTCCCTGAGCTGTAAGGCTTTGCGCAAGTGGCAAAGAAGGGATGCATCAGCACCAAAACCATCCCTGCTAGTCCTAGCATTTGCAAACTACCTGCTTCTATGGTGATCACTTAACTCTGATATACTGAATGCTGAGGGGGAAAAAAAATCCCACAACCTAAACAGAACAGAACAGCATCCCTAAACAGCCCAACACCATGCTTCTCGAGCTTCACAGTGCTTTACATGGGAGTTTTTCCTCTGTGAACATGCACATGCTCTGATTTTGATCTTTTAAAATTTCTGCGTCCCTTAGGTTGTATTCTTTCACTCCAGAATA
This sequence comes from Aptenodytes forsteri, assembly GCF_000699145.1. Classification (NCBI taxonomy): domain Eukaryota; kingdom Metazoa; phylum Chordata; class Aves; order Sphenisciformes; family Spheniscidae; genus Aptenodytes; species Aptenodytes forsteri. The sequence continues at coordinate 13,641,150 of NW_008795405.1, forward strand.
ACTCTTGTTGTGATAGATGAACTGGAACAAGTGTGGGCTTCCTCACAGCCACTTCCCGTCAAACTGCCCTGTGCTAAGCAGCAAGCTGTGCAGTCAAATGGAAGGAAGAACAAAAGTCCACTTTTCCCTTATCCCTTCCCCGTGGCAACCTGACCAAGAACGGTAACTCCCAGCAGCACAGCTGAGGCCTGACACTGTGCTGAATTACTTATAAAAGAGCATCTCCTGACCCCAACCAGCAGAATCCAATGGAAATACGTGACCTGTAACTGCAGAACCCCTTGTCCGATGTTGCATTTGTACTGTACACAGCCAACATGGGTCAGACCCTTTCAGGAAGCTGACTTAATGATTCTCAAATCTAATTTAAAGTGAACCAGTGAACCTAGAACTATTCAACAGACAGGTTCTGCAATTAGAGGGATTTACATTCAGCAGTCAAAAAAACATAGAAATATCACACCTCCTTGAATTAGGTATTGAAATCAAATATTTTTTCTCATGGCTGACCTTTGTCAGTTACATGTAAACTGAACTGATGATGAATCATTGAGCTAGCAAATTAGCTACTCGTAGTTGTTGACAGGGTCAGCAAGAAATCTACCACATTTTTAAACAAAAATAAAATCATCTTGTAGGTATTGTACATTACCCACCTCATATGTACTTCTTGTCCTTAATGACATCCAGAAACCATTGGCAGCAGGAAGAGGAAAAACAGGAGATCTTGAGGTTTTCACACTCTCTACCAAGTGTAGTCAGAAATTTAGCACCATAAGCTTTAGTTAAAGAGCAATAACAGCATCTATTTGTTGTGCTTTCAACCACATAAGTAATAGAATTGACCTCAACAGTGGGTAGAAAAAGGACCAAACTCTCTAACTCCCTACCTTGGTTAATATTGTTCCAATAGAACGACAGCCAATATCATGCTTCTGCACAACCAACTCTTTGGCTTGTGACAGCAAGGTAGGCAGATAGTTCATTACAAGAACACTGGTTCTCTGATTAACTCTTATGACTGCATTAGCAATTTGGAGCACAGCTAATCGGGGCCCTGAATGCATTTTTGAGTTACAGTTAACAACTCTGACGAATGTATATGAACAGCATTTTAAAGCCGGAATGAAGCTCAAAGGTGGCTGTTCAGCAGACTTGGCTTTTTTTAACAACTCCCCATTTAGTCTGTGGACTGCTCCCAAGGCAACATCCATTGGATCACAGCTGATCTACACAATGAACACATTGCTGTGGTCATCGCAGGCATTCAGATGAGCTACATGACTAAAATTGGTTTTGGCCATCCCAATTTAATCCTTTCTTGTAGTTAACATGTCCTCATATGGCTCCAGTGTGCAGAGCACTGCCCTAAATCAGTAGAAAACACACTGTGCTATGGAAATATTTAAGATAAGAAAACAATAACTTAACAGATAGAAAAATTTTCTGCTACAAATACTCTTAAATTTTAAAGCAGCTTCTCTTTTGCTTATCCAGATTCACCTTTTATCTTCTGTTGAAGGCCTTTTGGCATTTGTGCTGGTCCTCTGAATCTAACTATTTTGCCTCTCTTCCAGTATGTTACCCAACTCTGTTGTTCCTTCCAGTATTTGGCATTTGCTTTGGAATTATGTTTGTCCATCTGTTATTTGTCCTTTTGGTGATGCGTTCTAGCCGATTCCCATTTGTTCTTCTTAGCTTTCTCAACAATTTGAGCTTCTGAAGTGTTATGGCATCAGTCAGCTCTATCTCGGCCCAGGAGGGCGTTTCTACAGAATGACAGAAGGAGCAAAAAATGACCTAGACCACTGTTGCGTTTTCTTTAGGAACTCACAGATACTCCTTTTTCTAGTGGTCATTCCCATTAGCTAATTTCACTGGTTCAAGGAATGTGTAGTGCAAGGGGCTTTCTTCTATTTTGGTTTCTGTTTTGCTCCTTCCATCTTTCTGGATGTTAGTAAGCAGTGTGAAATCATGAAAAGGCTATAATGTCAGCAGGCTCTTCCAGTCTTGACTGAGCTTGCACTTTTCTGATATGTGTTTCTTTTTCTTTGTGTACACATCCACCCCCTTTATTAACTCCTCACAAAACTTACTGCCCTGATCTGGCCTGAGCAGAACCACAACTCCACCTATTCCTTTTTTTTTCCCCCTAGTTATATCTTTTTTATCCCTTTAAAAAAAAACCACCCCCCCAAAAAAAAAAATCTACATGCATTTGTTGAACATGACCTTTACTTGGCATGACTTCATTTTTCAAGCTTAGAACATTTTGTAGACAGAATTCTAAATTCGTCAGCTCACAAGTTGCCTGTGCACAGCAGTGTGGCATGACTAAAGGGATGCTCAGCTATTGATCAATAACACAGATTCTGTTTTCTTCCCCACCACAGCTCTGAAAGCCCATTTTAAGGTTACACAATGACCAGCCCTAATGCACTAGCTTTAGCAATTTTACTGGGTCTACAGATCTTTGTTTGGCAGTCAGGCTCTAGGTAGGACCACGTCTCTTTTTATACATTTGTTTTGGATTTAGGCTCATCTGGTAATGCAGTCTTATTGGAAATTCAGATTTCTCAGGAAAACATAACGTCCTCCCTGAAAACCTGATTTTTTTGTAAGTGAGCATTTAGTTTGTATCAGTGACCCTTGGAGAGATCTGAATGGTGTAGGTGAATGAAGGATACTCACATCACTTTATTTTCAGCTTTTAAATTAGGCATTAGTTAAACTGTTTCCTTGGGTGCACTGAACTCATGTAAGTTCTGGGTAGAAGCCTTACCCCACTGAAAGCCATGTGAATTTTGTCAGTAACAATAAGAGGCAGGTATTCAGCAGCACTTTTCAGAGTAGGCATGTCTTTGAAAGGAACTTCCTTCTCTTCCTCCTCTTTCCCTTCCCACCCCCAACCAAAAAGCTCCCAAGCCCACAGCTTTCATTACATAAATACTGGGTATTAAGAATAATTTATGAAATGTTTATGATGTGGGTAGGATGCTGGTTTTGATCAAATCGCAAAATCAGGAAGCCCAAATTTGTAGGGAAACCCTGAACAAAGCAGCCATGGTATGTGCAAGTTCACTGGGGTTTGTACACAAGTGTTTTGCACATGCAAATTGGCTGGAGTATGCAAGCCCGTTCTGCTCCTGAACACACAAACCCTGGGTCACGCAGAACAAATAGACCACTGTGCCTACAGAGAAACTATCCCCGCATCTTCGGAGTCCTTCTGAAAATTTGACACGATCAACCAGATCTCATCCAGGTGACCCGGCTCTGCCCTCGTGCTCTAGCAAAGGCAGGTGGAGAACACACAAGCTGCTTTGGGACCATCTCACTGGCCAAGTACGCCAGAGCGCAGAGCAGTATCACATTAACATTAGCATTATTATACAACAAGCATAAACATGACAGGAGGGACAAAAAAGAGGTAAAAACTACTACTAACACTGCAAATAATCACCTTCTGATTGGAATTACTAATCAATTGTTACTCTTTAATATTTTGATTGCTGGTGATTCTAGTCTAAAACCACAAAGTGTGTGCCCACAAAATACCCTCAAGACATGGAAAATGAGGGAAAAACGTAAGTGCTAGGTAACACATTTACAATTGCAAGAAAGAGGTGTGAATAGTGCAGTAATGACAAATGTATGCAGTTAATTACAGTTTCAGTGTTGATCATAAAAGGCCTTTTGGAAACAAAATCAATGTAGCAACTTCCAAAGGAAAGGCCAGGTATAACCAGATAACAATTGACCATTCGGTCTAACATGGTCAGCAATCACTAAATCACATCTCATTCTTATTCTTGTAATACATCAGTCCCGAAGTTGCCATCACAGTGAGAGATGTCGGCTTATGAAAGTACTAATCAGCTGATACATGCAAACATCATTATTACACACACTGCAACGTACGAGGAAAGCCACATTGTCTTTTTAGATGCTACTCCAGTGAGATGTACAAATCTAATAATTTGTCTCTGCAGGAGGCTGCTTACCTTATATCATCATGTTCCAAGACTTTACACTTTTAAAATAATTAAAACATTCCAGTTGCAGCTGTGTCACGTTTAAACAGCAGCAGCTATAGGAGGATTACAGTCACGGCCTCCTATTCTACATGCAGGTTAAATTTGAAGGCTTGCTGGCTGTAAGCTAGTTAGAAGCATTGCAAAAGTGAGATTTAACTTTGCTGTTCGGTAAAAGGGAAAATAAAGGAATCTCCACAGACTAGCAGCCCTGTACAGTACACATTGTTAGTCAAAAGAGAGAATGGTAATTCTGCATTATAAACAAGAGCACATTCCTCTCTTTTTATTCCTGAGAGCTACAATTAAAGGATGCAAGTCATAAAACAGTGTATTATGTGATGCATTGTTTTTAATCTCACTGCCTTGCATTATAATCAGGTTCATATAGCTCTTCAGACAGGAAAAGGCTTGTTCTGTAGAAATACAGACTCCTGCATCTGAAATACAAGTTCACGCGCAAGCAATGTATGTATCACCAAACCAGCAAACGAACTCACTTACTTAATACACTAAACTTCAGGTTCTTCCTATATTATGTGAAATGGCTTGAAACAGGAGGCAGCTGCCAGGAAACATCACTGCTGCTTTGCTCAAGAGAGACAGGGGAAGGAAGAATGAAGAAAAAAATTCCCTCGATGGATGCCACAATAGCATGTCTTTCATTATCGCCCTGTGTCAAGGCACTGTGTAATGTTCATTGTGCATGCATAGTAAATTACTATTTACCTGCCAGTGCCTTTGATAAGTCAGTCTTTTCTCCCTCTTTTCGTCCACACAGCATGGAACAGTGAAACCTCTTTGCCTATAATTCTTATTAAGGTGATACCTTTTCTGAATAAGAAAGTACACACTTCCAAAGGAGGCATTCTCTTGGGTTTTTAAGGGCCATTGTTTTTATTGTTTTCCTTTTATTTCTCCCACCCTGCTGTGTTTTAATGCTATAGTGACTTCTGTGTATACAACTCTCATATTGAAATGTCTGCCGCAGATATATGCAATATTAAAGAGTGCTTATGAATTTTTGACATCTAATTAGTCGCTACCCAGTTAACATGTCAAGACTCAGAGGGATTAGGGAGTCAGCCCTTTCTGAATAAGTTAAAGCTATGCCCTGTCCTTTTCATGTATTATTCTTTAATGTAGGTGGTGATTATTTTGCTGTGATTAATTGATGAAGCTCATTGGTCTGGCAAGTGTTACAGAATTCACCATTCCTCACTTTTATTTCTCTCTGTAGGGCTTTCCCACTTATTTGAGAGGAATTGGTTCTATTCGGTCTGTGAAGCCTCATTGTCTTTCCCCAATACATGCACATTGGTTTCTCTTAAGATTTTATCTTTCTAATTTTATATCTTTTTCACTATAAAGGAAGAAGATAATTAATAATGCTTGCTTTATTTTAAGTCACACGTCACAAATAGGGTGTCTGTAAGGTGGTGTTTATATTTATTTTTAATATATACATTTAGACAAAATTACAGATGTGTATTTTGCAGGATAAAATAGATTTTTTTTTTTTTTTAATGCTTTTACAAAGTCCCCCATCCCCCATGCTTTACAAAGTGCCCCACATTCAACAAGGCTTGGAGGATTTCAGGATTTTCTGGTCCCTGACTATAAGCAATATTTCACCCAGGCAAATTTTCTTTTTTTTTAGCATTTTGAGTGGTTTTTTCTTAGAGATGATATAATATTCTCTGTTGTCAGCTATGGTGAATTATATCAATTTTAGCATCCAAATGGAAGACTTAATTCTAAAATCTCTGTTTTCCATGTGCACGTTCTTTTATAAAAGGAAAAAAAAAAGAAAAAAAACCCGAATGTTAGGGCAAATCTTTAAACACCTGTAGAAATCTAAGTGATGCATATTTAAAACAATGTGATCACTCATAAATTCAGCTGTGTGTCAAGGTTCCTGCTGACCTGTGGTGCACTCCAAAGGAATGTTCCATTGATTATATACAGCTGCGGATGCTCAGAAAGAAACAGCACATATGTGTGCTTCATGGTCTGATATATTTGTTATATCCCCCTCTGTGTAAGTGATATTGGGTTCTATATAAAGAAACAATAAAAACATATGCTGAGCACATAATGGCTGTGCCGTTTGCCTACACAGGCACCACGCCACCAGTATTTAACTCGCTACTTTGTAAAGCACTGGAAGATCTACCTTAGCTATGAAAGGCACCGTAAAAACATACACACACACGTGCACACACACAAAGTTCTTTTCTTCCCCTTTCTAAAATACTGTAAAGGAGCATTGTGCTGCATTGCATTGTTTTTTGTTCATTATTTCAGTGTAGTCTGTTCAGGAGTTTTGGGCCTTGTAAAAGTGTAACCCAGTCAGACAGTTTCCCTGAAAAGATAAAACCAGAAAAGGAATTTCAGAGCACAATGCAAGAGGTAAACGTATAGATATGATTATGGAAATATTCAGTCATGCACTGTGGCTACTGAGAACTTTCTTCCATTTCCCTACCGCTCCATTGCAAAGGAGCTGAACAAAAGGCTGTTGCCATCTGAGTTCATTTCTGCAGCCTCCTGGTTTTATGGACAAATAATTACTTCTCACAGAGCAGAATCAATCCCGTTATGAACCTCCACTATTCCAATCTGTAATTGGGACAATAAGAGAGCTCCAGCCGGTTTATCTTCTTTTGAAATGAACAAGCTCGTGCACACATTCCTAAAAATTGTATCATTATAAATAAGCCTTCCCCGGCATAGACAGAGTTTTTAATTACAATCCTATGTGCCAGTCAAGGTTTGTGCTTTTTAATGTACATTTGGGGGACTGTTTCTAAGGTATTTAGTTGGTGAAAATATGTAAACAGTTCTCTGTTATCAAGCTTTAAAGGAAATTGCTGTGTGTGAGGGAAAGAGGACAGTGAAGGGGGCCAGGAGGTTTTAGCAAGGTGCCTCTCCTTAACCCCCACCTGGGTTTGGTTGAGCAAAATGTTGGGTCTGGAGGTTATTGTGAAGAAGCTGAAAAGAGGAGTCACAGCAGCCTCACACCCGACCCGCACCCCTAAAGAAAAAAAATTGTTGTGGCCCCTGCCACAGAAAGAAGAGCCACGAGGCAACAAGGAAGGGAAATAAAACTGAGTGGGGTGGGTGGGTTGGCTGAAGGGGATGAGAGTATGAAGAAGGAAGGGGGGGCAGCATTAAAAGAAGTATCAATCAATTGGAGCATATTCACTTTCTCCTGCATAGTAGATTCTATCAGAAGAAAACACTGAACTTTGTAGTGTTAGCAGCAGCTGAAATTTAGAATTATTGTTTCCTCCTAACAGAAGACTCATTTTCCACAGCCGCATTTGCAGCATAATAAGCTTTTTGTTATTTTTTCAATTAGAGTCAATTGACCTAACAAAATGGTTGGCAATTAAGTGATTTTTGTAATGGTCCGGGGGTAATTTAGTCGAGCTTGTCAGCTGTGTTTCATGAAGCCGAGATGTCTTTTTCCCATTGCCTCTCTCTCCCTCTCCCTCTCTCTCACTTACTCTCTCTCTCTCTCAAGCATAATGGCTCATAATTTCAAAATCTTTTCCTTCTGTTTCCCTCACAATAATTCGCAATTACAGGAAGTTGTTGGAGGTGGGTTTTTTTCCTACCTTGCTTTTTGAGTCAGTAATTTTAAATAAAATGTACATACTTGTAAAAAGGGGGCTATTACAGAAATCACTTTTTGTGTAAACTCAATTATTTTATGAATAGTGACACCAGTTTCTGCTGGGTTCAACTCCTAAAGGCTGATGTATTATTATTTTCAGGGTAAAAGGTTTTGAACATTTAGAACACTTTTTCAAATCAAACCAGTATTCAGGAAGGTAAACAACAACTTAAATGATGAGGAGCCTTGCAGTAAAGCTTACAGGTATATGAGAAGAATGAATGCCATTAGGACATTTAAACAATAGTCCGCAGCTACTGGACTTTATCTTCTCCTGCTATGATTTACGAAGGGATTCCTCATTTGCCTAATTGATTCATTTTCTTAAGACAACATCTGGAGTTGCAATTCCTATTAAAGTGCTGTAGTTAGATCTGATGACTAGATCAGATGGTCTTTCATTTGTATTCTTTTTATTATCTGTTTTTGTAGCACGCGCACGCTGGAAACTGAAGCCATGCACCCGTCCACCAATGAATCCGGAGCCTTTCCAGCATCTGCCTGCAAACGTCTGTCTACTTTTTGATTTTTAAATCCCTTTTTTCTAATCCCCAACCATGTTCAACATTTCCCCTGTTTCAAGAGCCACCCTCCTAGCCGGCGGGATGCGAAAGATGCGCAGCTGCCTGGAGCCGCGCTTGCGACTGCTTCCTCGGCAGTCAGCAGAAGGGGGCACTGCTGCAGCAGAGCAGCCAGCACCTCGCCCCCCTGCCCGCCCGCATCCTGCCTGCCCCCTTGCCAGTCCCCTGCCCGCTGCCCAGGTCCGCCTCTGCCTCCTGTCTGACAGGACCCTGCTTGCCCCCTTGCGAGCCCTCTGCCTCCTGCCTGCCTGCCCCATGCCTATTGCCCCTACCTCCTGACCCGCCCCTGTCCTCTGCCCCTGCCCGCTACCCCTGTCTGCCCCCCTCCCTGCTCCCTGCCTGCCCCTGCTCCCTGCCTGCCCCTGCCCCACAACCGCCTGTCCATGACCTCCTGCCTGCCCCCTGCCCACCTGCCTGCTCCCATCACAAGGCTTACGTTGGAAAAACTTATCAGGCTCGAGGTCCCCGGTCCAGTTGTTTTAGCCCCATGATGGTTTCAAAGGCAGAGCATTTGCCTTTGGGCTGAGGGCTGTGTCTCTGGTGGAAAACCCTCCGCACTTAGCACTCCCGGCACTGGTTTGCAAATGACAGAGGATGGCTACTGTTTTTTTTGCTGGTGTCAGAATTATTTGTTGGTGGCTGAATTTTATTTCTTTATTGTTTTAATTGGCCTTGTGTCACATTCTGAAAGCTTCTTATCCTGTAGTTTTGTATCACGTTTTCAGCTAAAATCTGTGGGCCAAATTCTAAGAGGCATTTTTACCTTCCTCTTTCTTTCCTCCTCTCCTGCATCTAGCATCTCCTGGAACTGGGTTGTGAGAGACTGGCCTTCCATCTTGCCTGTTGGGACAGCAAGATCTGTGTGCATTATCCTCAGTAAATATTACTTTCACATTTGGATCTCCACTCATTTCCCTTATGACCCCTGACAGTCTCCTCCTAGGGTTTGATTATAAGTCGCTATAGTCTGGACCAGGCTGGAGCCTCCTAAGGCTTCGATTTATCCACCGCACCTAGCATTTCTGTGACTATAAAAGGAAAAGTTATGATTCTGAATAAGCATCGTGTGGAAGAAAGAAGCAAAAGCATAAAGTATTAAACTTTCATCCAGCACCATAGGAGAGATGTAGTTATTAAATTTCAGCTGCTTATCAAACTGATATGAAAGTCATTTTGCATGATTGCTTTGCATCCTCAAATCTTCTGCTTTTATTTGCAGTGCATCTCTGCGCTTTCTTATTAGAAAAATACTCAAAGGATAAAAAAGCTGATAATATTATTCAGTTTTGACAATTAGGTAGAAAAAACATTTTAAGAAGTGCTTTTTTTATTGCAGCTAGTAATAATAGTGGTGGTCCTCCTGCTCGCAGTCTCTTCTGATGCTACCCAGGGTGATGCTAGCTTTACCCTGTAATGGCTAAAGCCCTGATGGTTATACTGGTAAAGCTGTTAAGGAGCGTGAGCCAGGATGTCATTCTCAATATCACAAACAATGTACACAGCCGCAGCTTATTTTGCCTTCAGAGGTCCATATTTTATGGCTTTTTCACTCCCCCCTTCCTATTTCGAAGATTCACAGAGGGACTGTGGCTAGTGTCTGTGCTGAGAGGGGCAGGAGGAATAGCACCTTCCCTGCTTTACGCACCCTGTCCTGGGCTTGCCTGCAGCTGCTGTCCATCCCCTCAGGATCACTTTTGCGCTAGCCACTTCAGCAAACCTATCTCTGTCTATAATCCATCTATCTCCCATACACTTTAGCTGCCCAGCGACTGCCGTTAATTGTTACCTCCCCACATTGTCGTTCCCTTCCAGTTCAGCTTAATCTGCTCCTGATGCTTTGCGTGTGAATTTATGCAAAGCTGTGAGCATTCATGGGAATGCGGAGCCCGTAGAAGATGAGGGCAAATCATCCCATCTCCCACAACTCTCCCTTTCCCCACTGTGGGTTTCCACAACTTGATGCTTGGTTGGTTTTTTTCCAACAAGTGTTCCAACCGTTTCTTCAGTACTCTCCCTGCCTTCCCATTTTCTGTCAATGCTTCCCCATCTCCTGCTGGGTTTTACTCCTCCATGATTTAATTCACTCTCAGCAACTGTCTCAAAGCTGATGGCTCCCTAGTATTTATCTCTTTATCTTTGGTTGCTACCTTCTGTCCAGTCCTCTCATACTATCCACCTCACATCACTGGCCAGATGTCTGGTCATAAACTCAGTATAACAAAAATGCAACCTTTTTGAGCCGTTGTTTCTCCATCATTGTAGAGAGTTATTTCTCTGTTGCGTGATGCTGGAGGATATTAGCACCATACCTGTTCCTCACACTTTCTCTTCCAGATTTAATTTCTACAAATCAAGCCACTGCTTTTCCAATATTTACAAAACATATCTCTGTCGTATTAAAAGACCTCCTTAGATCTTGCTGTCTAGATTTGATTTCTCTTCCCCAGGCTATGGGAACTTTCTCCCCTCTGAATTTTTCCACCTCTACACTGCTGTCCTTTCGGACAGCAATTTGCTCCATGCATGCCTACAGCTCGAGAGAGCAGTCTTATATAATTCTTGATCCTGAGAAGATGTGGGAAGGACAAATTCTCCTCCCTGGGAGAGGAATTCTAGTGACCGTCCCCATGTGACGCATGTCTTTTAATTAGCTTTTGGGCTGTCCTGAATTCAGAGTGGGATTGCTCAGACTGTAGCTCAGGGACTGATTTTTTTTGGCCCCTAAATGATCACAAATGCATTTCCCAGTGCTCAGCCACCCACCATAATCTTGGCCCTGGGTGCAGCAGTGGCTCTCACTTGGCATTAGGAAGCAATGCAGCTGTACCAGGGAGATGCAGAAGCTGGAGAGATCTGGGCTGGGGAAAGGGATGAATTGTAGAGGAAATACTTCATCAGGAGAGAGGGGAAGAATAGTCATAGTATTAGGAAAAATATTCTGACAGTGAGATATGCGAAGCTGGAGGGGGAGGACGACATCTCCTTTGCAGGATTCATCATCAGAATATATTTATTACTGTGTTGTCCAAAGTACTTTACAAATTCTAAGATATGATTGTATCTTACACCTTGGCAAGGAACAGAACAGATGTCCTTATAAAGGGCAGTTTAATCAAGGAAAAATAACAATTAGGCAGGAGTTTGCTAAAGGAATCAGTAACTGTAACTCATGGTCAGCCCAAAAATGTAAAAGCAAGCTGGCTGAGTTTTGCTGTGACGACCTCTGACTTCTCAAAGTCTGTATTTCAGTCTTATATAGTTTTTGCATTAAATATTGCTTTAAAGAAAGAAAGTAAAAAACATTATCTTATTTTACTGGCTGTGGGCTAATATTTTGTCTCTGAAGGTTGATAACTCTCCATTTTCAACACAAAAAACAAAGGCAGGTCACATGTTGAAAATATATATAATGTCCTCTGCAGGGTGCTTTAACATGCCCAGCAGTATATTCCCACATTATTCCTAGAAGAGTAAAATTACAGTGTGTAGCAGGGCTGGCACCATGCTTCCATGCCGTGCAGACATTAGAGCAGAGGGAATAATTCACAATGAATAGTTTAGTCAGTAAGTTTAGCTCTTTTCCTGCTTATGGGATCTCCATGGGCAGACTGAGGTTTCCTTGAGTTTATTATGCAAAAGAATTCAACGAGATCCTTTTTCCTCTCTAAGTATTTTTAATTGCTCAGGAACACTTCTCTGTGAACGTTCACCAATCACTTCTTGAGCTTTGTTAGTTATGACTGCTTTGATGAGTCACATGGTGTTGATTTATTTTTCCAATCCGTTGAGTGTACAAAAACTTCTGGGACACATATTCATGTGTGTGAATCTAAGATCCAGTTTCCATCAATACTTATGCACACTGTTCTGAGATTCTCTGTGAATAGCCACAATATTAATTGAATCATACAAATGTCCCTAGAAAGCAAACACAACGAGAAGACAGTATGGTTGATATGAATCCATTTCCAAATTCCAGTGAATGTACAAGTGTTTTTTAATAGCATTTACCCAGCTATAGTAGATTATAGAAAAAATGTTGTCTCACTGCTCTCCTTTCATTCCATCCTGTGTTTCTTTCTTCTCATGAAGTAGCCGTGGGAAGGAAATAATAGCAAATCTTACCCCCAAAAAACAGGATTAAAGTAAATGTCTTTGAGTACCAGATAGCTAGCTCCCATTTTTCAAACCCAGACTTAATACATTGCAGTTGTACCTGGGAGGTCTAGTTCGTTCAGCACCTACCAGCCTCCAGGATGAAGATTCAATTAAGAAATATAAAAGATAATACGGTGTTATAGGGACGAAAGTAGTTTTGAAACTCTACCCAGGCTTTCTGTAAATAGAAGTACATTTCTTTGAAAGCAACCATTTGCTGTTAAAATGCAGTAGTTTTCTATTCTGTGATCCTCCACTCCAAATTATAATAGAAAATATATAATGGAGTGTAAGAGCTAACAGATGAGAAAAATACACCTTCAATGTGAATTTCCCCTCCTAGCTACAAGGCACTATCCTCAAGAACCTCACTGTAGTTGCAGACTGTTACTGAGGCATAAATTAACTACCCCTCACCGCAATTCTTCATGGTTTTCTAGGGAAACCCTGGGTTATGTCTCCATGCTGTTCTGCCTTGAATATGTGTCTGGTTTAAACTATTCCAGCCCCTTCAGTGGGTATTCATAGAATCATAGAATAGTTTGGGTTGGAAGGGACCTCTAAAGGTCATCTAGTCCAACCCCCCTGCTGTGGGCAGGGACATCTTCAACTACATCAGGTTGCTCAGAGCCCCGTCCAACCTGACCTTGAAGGTTTCCAGGGATGGGGCATCCACCACCTCTCTGGGCAACCTGTGC
>NW_008795405.1:13654431-13665116 GCF_000699145.1 Aptenodytes forsteri
TTCTCTTCTCTAGGCTGAACAACCCCAACTCTCTCAGCCTTTCTTCACAGGAGAGGTGTTCCATCCCCCTGATCATTTTCGTTGCCCTCTTCTGGACCTGCTCCAACAGGTCTGTGTCTTTCCTATGCTGAGGGCTCCAGAGCTGGATGCAGTACTCCAGGTGGGGTCTCAGCAGAGCAGAGTAGAGGGGCAGAATCACCTCCCTCCACCTGCTGGCCACGCTTCTTTGGATGTAGCCCAAGATACAATTGGCCTTCTGGGCTGCAAGCGCACATTGCTGGCTCGTGTCCAGCTTTTCATCCACCAGCACCCCCATTCTTCACTCTAGATCTGATTACTTGATTAAAGAGTCTGCCAACCTCCAATATCTTTGATGCAAGACCCCTGTGACCTGTCCTTTGAGGACTTCCAAGGCTGGGACTAATTGTATCAGTGCTTACACTGACCATGTCTAGAACCAAATCTGTCTCTCTTTGTTCTTCCTTCATGGGCTTTTTCTTCTAAGACTTTGTGATCCTCCCCTTATTGTTATCTGCCACTGAAGCCAATGTACTTCATGGAAGAATAAGAGACACAAGACCAGGTTCCTCTTAACTTTGATTTAAAACCTCTAGCCTGGCACCAGCCTAAGAAGTCATACTGTGCAGCAAGTATCTTGGATCAGAAACTGTGCATCACCCATTTGCTGTTCTCTGCACCCCCCACCATTATTACTGAATTTCTTGCAGTTTTTTTCTGTGTTGACATCACCTTCGTATCTTCGTGTTTTGCAGACTAGATTAAAATGGTCTTCACTACGTGAAGTGAGGTAGTAGCCATTCTTCATCTGGGAAACTGAAATAAAGATATGAAAAATCATCAAATTTTGCCTACACAGTTTGTGAGATGAAAGACGTGATTTTTCAAAGCATTTATAACTGTGTAACATGTTCTGTTATTCTCATGCACAGGGCACAGGTCAGATGACCTTGCTTGCTGGCTGGGGGAGCTAGGTCCTTCTGCAAAGTCTGTTTTGGGTTGGGAGATCAATAAAATGAGGGGAAAAAAGTGGACAACTTCAGCATGAATTATTGCTTCTTCATTACAAAGGGATGTGAAGGGAAATCCAGTCCATTGAACATAGTCTTAGCACTTGTTTTTCACCTCAAGTTTTGGTAGTTATTGAAGCAGGGCTGCTAAAATAAGTGGATAAATTCCCTATCTAATCAATAGAAAACCTGAAAACCTCCAAAATAATTCTGCCTGTTTAAGTTTTTGTCCATAAAATACATGTTTTGTTTGCCTTCATTAGGCAAACTGGAACTCCACTCTCAGAAACAGGGCTAGGTTGCAAGCAATAGCGTTAGATCACTTTTTCCACGCCCTCTGGTGCCTGAGCCAGGAGAACCTGCTTTGCCCCCCTTTAACTCTCTTACAACCAGCTGAGACTTGCCATTCCCCCTGCCCCAGTGTAACCAATGCACATCTGAGGGACAGAGACACAGTACGGGATCCAGACCTTATCAACAGTCAAAGTGCATAACCCCAAGTAGGCCAAACTGACACTGCCAGGGCAGCTTTAGTCCAGACATTTCCTAGTTTTTAAATGCTGAACTTCAGAATGTCATTGTTTAATTTAAATTTCATGGATGCAATTCCCTTGTGGTTTGGAAATATAGAAATTGAACAAGCAAAAATATCATTGTCTGTAACTTCTGATCTCCATGCAGAAGTGGTAGAGGGCTGTCATCTTCTGCGTAACCTGTTATTAGGCATGGGATGGAAACAAACTTGAACAGAAGTTGCTGTTATTTTGCTAAACAATGCAGTGACATCAGAACTCAGGACTAGTTAATTTAGGTTTAGGTTCAATAGAGGTTGTTCCTCTTGTTCCTTCCAAACTGAACATCCTTTTGCTCCTTTTCTTACCTCCTTTCTGGTAGCACTCGTGCATACCTTTCTTCCCATTTCTTACTCCCCCATGAGCTTATATCCACCTCCTACTCCATCAGGAGCAGGGAAAAGCGAAGCTGTCTGCTGTTAGTCCTGGATCCAGAGACCCAGCCAACTCCAGCAAGCAGGAGCAAAATCCTGGTCAAGTGGCACGGCTGTGTATCTTAGGGGACCTGATGTATCTGTACAACCTGACTGACACAGAGAAACTCTGACAACCATAACAAGCCTCTAATGAGCATAAATAAACTTTTTTTTTCCAGAAGCCTAAGAGTTAACCAGTTTTCAAGACCCAGTTTTCAAGACTCAGTTTTAAATTGCAGAGCTTTTAAGGAAACAACTGAAAGGTATATTTATTTTTAAATATTGGCAAACAACATATTTTCCATAATCTTATTCTCAGAAGTGAATATTCACCTGAAACAGAGCCATACAGTAGAAAACTTCTGACCTGGATGTTAAATTCTGGCAAAGCAATACCCGCTGGAAGCAGATTTTGCAAAAGAAAATTTCAAGCCACCTTCATTATACATGTATCTGTTTCCAGTGTTCGAGGAAAACTAAATTTCATGTTAAAGAAAGATGTTGCATTAACAACCCTTGAAAATTAAGTTATCTAATTAATTATCAAATATAAGCTGGATGGTTTCCTTTCCCCGGGCTTGGCTTATCAATATGTGGGCTGGATGGTCCTTTCCCCGGGCTTGGCTTATCAATATGTGGCATTCCTAACATACTGGTGAGAGTGAATTTCTATCCACCCAAACTTTTAATATTTTAATTACTTACCAGGATTTATCAGAAAGGTGAACAGTTTTCACCTGTTCCACCGATGGAATTAAATTGTCTCACTATAAGTAAGAAATATTAAGCGTACGTACTGTAGATCATGCAACATCCTTCTGAGAATATCCTTCTGGGCATTGGTCACTGCCAGTAAATGTTGATTTCAGACAGGAGAAATATAATTATCTCCATTAAAAAGCTATACAATTAACAACACTTGCCACACAGTGGAGTCTAGGTTGCCATGGTATTGCCCTATGCCTAGAATAGGAAATAACTGAGGTCTATCAGATTCCATCTCATAGTAATTGCTACTTTTTTACTGACCGCCCATGTAGCATTAAAAGTCTCCTGCCCAACTAATTCACCTATTTTAAAGCATATTATGGCTATATTTATTTTCCGTTCCACCTCAAATCACTAGTGTGCCAAGTATATAATGCTGGGTTTTCAAATACCCCAGAACATATATTTATGTGATGAGTAGGAAAGAGGTATTCAAGGTGGAAGAGGAAAATGGAAAAGAAACATGTTGGGGGTATGGGGTTCAGGGGAGTGTCTGAGGTGCCTCTGCGCAGTGGAAGAGAGATGGGAAAGGACCAAAGGCAAATGTGAAATGTGAGAGGATCAATGATGATTTTCTGAGTGCACAGGAATATGCTAGTGGAGGAGACAGGAAGAATAAATTCAACAACATAAGAGATGAAGAAGATGGTGAAATTGTGTCTGACACGATGATTGAGCTACAATTCTGCTCCCCTGCGGGGAAAGCTAGGGACTGGTGGAAGATGGGTGTATGGTGGGAACACGTTTGGGAGCAGAAGGAGGTATGTGAATGAAAGAGGTGACTGCGGAAAAGACAGAAAAAGGAAAAAAAAAAATCAGACAGGAAGGTGAGGAAGACGGGGCAGTGAAAAGCACTTTGGGATACTGATAGGCAGGAAAACAAAATTCAGCTCTCACATTACAGCAGTTAAGGGAGGATGAGTGCTGTCTATACACAATCAGAGAGGGCCCTATATGCACTTTGTTGAATTTTGCACCTGAAATGACCCTGCCTTATTTGTGAGTGACTTCTCCTTAAACATGCTGACATTCCAGCAGCCAAAGAAGAGCTGTGACATGCTTTCAAAAATAAATACAAGTATATACTAGCTAATTAGTTCCCCTATTATTTTTTTTCCCTCCAGAAGATTTATAATGATTTCAAGCTTTGGGTTTGGGAATGGTTTATACATTTCCTTCCCAAAAATATTTTTTTTAAGCATGTGCATTGCTCTGAGACATCCTGGTTTGAAGGATGATTTTCTAGGATGTCTCCTTTTTGGCAGGTTCTGGTATGTGTGATATCACACAAAGTTATGTTTGGGAATGTCCTTATCAAAGGAGGAACTGCCAGATTATTGTACAGGAGAAAAGAGAATTTTGAAAGCTATGGTAAAACTTGCCTGATAGTTGAGAGATTCAGGACATATTTCTGAACTTAACATAATTTTCACTTCAGCTTTACAGTTCACCTTTAACACATATCACCTTTTAAAAATATTTCCACAAGCGTCGTGTGTGTTACCATCAGAGTGTCAGCTTTAACTGTGAATTCACTGGCTTCGTTATCTGTTTAAGTTTAGCTGCTTATCACTGAAGCACCACAATGGTGGCCATGTTACAATGTACAGGTAGAGAGGCACGTAGGTACACAGAGAGACTGATTTAGCAGCAGATTTCTGCCAGTGCTTAGCTTTGTGTGTACGATTATTGCCATCGTGCACAGAGGTAAGGCATAAGGTATATCGTGTATAGGGCAGGCTTTTGCAGGATTGGGCCCACAGCCAGTTAAAAGTGATAAGACAGACAAATAAATCTAAGTTGGACTCACAGCATTATTTAAATGTATCGCTTTGTATTTATAAACAGCAATATGCTGCTGTTACAAAAGCTATTTCATTTAGTGCCATCCTACATTCAGCAATTTAATTATTCTCTTAATTATTGAAACATTCATCATAGTTTTCCAATTGATTCATGAGGGGCTGGCTGCATTTCTTTAACTCATTAATATAGTGACAAGGAAATTGACAGTCCTCTTGCTAACCTCCTATCTCTGAACAGTAATACTGGGAATACAAGACCTTGAGTCTTTTTTTTATTATTTTTTTAAATTTGTATTATTATCACCAGCAATAACTATAGTCATAAAAGCCTCATTTAGTAGCGAAGGAACAGAACGATATGTGAGGAAACCCTAATTATCAATGGTTTCGATAGTAAAATCTGCAAACTAATATCTTCCTGAGACCACATTTTTTATTATGAAATGGGTGATAAAGCAGAGATCATTCTAAATCCAAACACATATTATATGAAATAGATAAACCCAAGATAAAAATTAATAGTGACCTTGCATGCCTGGATATAAGAAATATAATCAAGCATATATATCAGTCACGGCTGGAAAAGGACAGGGAGATGCCCACAGGTGAAAGATTAATTTACAGAGTTCTAAAATGTGATCAAAGTAAAATCTGTGGCATCTCTCTTCCCTCCCTTGGCCTGATTTTGAGTGTTTTCGTTATTGCCTGTCTGCAAAACTACTACCTTAGAACACATTCCTAACTTGCATTAAAAAGAAAGATTTCATCTTTTCTTTTTTCTTCTATCCCCTTTATTTACAGGCTGTTTAAGTAAAGGCACAACTCTCTATGTCTCTATGATTTTTTGCAACTATCTCTGCTATTTATTTCATTTTTATAGCTTCTAAAATGTCAGGTGCTACCCTCAAAGATCTCTTGTATTCATCAGTTTTCTCTCAGGAGAGGTTGTCCAGAGTTTGAAGCACACAAGGTCTTGTCTTAATGCTTATATGAGTACTTCTGCCCTTGGATATTATTCTCATCTTCATGATACTATGCAAATCAACAGCGACTTCCCTGGGCTTCCAGCTAGGACTTCTGAACATAGTGTGAGTAGCTGGAAAATAACTAAAAAGTGGTGTGAGCGTCAGAAATATAAAAGTTCAGCCCTGAGCATGTCTGTATGCGTGTGTATACGTATGTATGTGTTTGTAGATGTGTGTACTAGTCATATACTGTAGTTTGAAAAGAATCTGTGTAAATCAATGCATTTATTTAGCTCTCTCACCAACTCTCTCCCTGAGTTAACACCCCAGCACACACAATGCTAGCGAAGGTGATTATCTCTGCTAGCATAATTTCTCCGTAACATCTGCTTTCGCCCATAACACTCCACTAATTTTTCCCTCATTTCATTACACATAATTTTCTTTCAACACAATCTACATGTATTAAGTGGTAATGACTTTCCAGTTAAGAGCAAATCGACGCCAAGGGACCCCCCCCTCGATTGCCTGCCGTGCCTGACTCCGGCTATTAAAGATAAATTTGGTGCCTCAGAAAGCTGCAGTAAGCTAATCAATCAATTAAGCGGTTAGGACATACATTATCAAAATTCCACAGTGCGGGGGTGCATGAGAGCATGCTGATATACTTGGTACGATTTTAGGAATAAAAAAAGAAAAAAAATGCAAGCTACTAATGAATACAATTTGAGGTTGAAAGTCAGTATTCAGTGTCTTCTGAAATGAAAACTCCAGGTATTACACACTACCGATAGCGACTTTGGTGTCTATGCTTGTACAATTTTCATTGCAGCTTCTATACCTAGTGCAGTTTACTAGTGATACCAGAATGGAGCTGATGACACAGTAAAATCTATTTTTAAATGATATGAGGATTCTGGTGCAGAATAAAGCAATGCCATTCACAGTTAAGCTGGCTGGTCTGTCCCTCACTGTCATTGTGTCTCTGGGTACTGCCACAGCCTTAGAATAATGATTAATATTCTGTATCATGTGTGTTGCAAAAAGGTAGTTTAAGGACAGAATGGCAGCCATCACATCCTGTTGTGTCAGGTTTTATCCTCAACATTGCTTTAATATTCATTCTGAGTTTAATTTTGGGGGGTATTTAGAATTAGTAAAATAGCTTCTAAAATAAACTGAAAAATGGCTTTGACTTTCTTGTTTTCTAAAAAGCAGCTCCTACTGAAGTGATGTCCTTTGCAGGACTGACTTACGAAACAGCTTCAACCCAACCAGAAAAAGTTAGGTTCACTGATAATCAAGTTACATTTGAGTGCAAGGAAATAGAATAATTTCAGAAGTATACATAATATCACTAACAACCCCTTCATTGCTACGTTTTTCTTTATTATCTTTGGCATTGTGTTGTTTTTTGTATGGAAAACTGACTTAACCAGTTAAAGGCATTTTTTTTAATGTAAAAATATTTTCTCTTGCATTGTGATGAACAGCCTGTATGCCAATATTTGGCCGAATGCTAAGGAAATTGAAGCAAAACCCCAAAGACTATAAGAATTATACAAGCAATCTTTATAGCTCTGCCAGGACTAAGACAAAAGAGAGTTAAATAGAACTTTATAGCAGGATTCTGAATAGGACAAAATATGACAAAAATTGTAAAACTTATATTTTTTAAAAAATCAGTAAATCTATAAAATATAAACTGTAAATGGATGATTACAAGGCTTTGTCAATTACTTTTCCTGTCAGTATTAAGCATTTTGCCTAAAGCTTTGTTATCGTAGTATTGTTTGTAGTTATTGAAACGACATGGCAAAATTCCCTGCTTACTTTTCCAGAGCATTTTCCCCACTTTCTGCAAATTACATTGGAGCACATTCAGTGCGTACACTTCTACTAGTGGAAAGAAGCATAACATCTTTTTACTGTCTAAATAAATATTCCTTAGCAAAAAAAGAAGTGGGTTGTCAAAGACAAAAAGGGTTGTTTTGTTTTAAAGTATAATACAAATAAAGGAGGTAACTCAGTGACTTTTTTCTGATGTGTTTGTGTAAGGCAAAAATGCCATGAATAAACTCTAAAAAGAGCAGTATAAATGTACACAATACATGCAGAACACTTAATCCAAGCCCTGCACGTAAAATACAATTACAGAGAGTTAATAATGGCAAATATAGTGAAATAAAAAGCTACCCACGGAGACTATACAAGTGCATCCTTCAAAAAACCCCAAACCCTGCATGTTTCAATAATATGACGCCGTCCTTTCCTTAGTGGCATTCTTCATTGACTAGGCTGATAATGAAAAGGTGTCAGGGAAATTCACAGTTTAGAGTTGTATTTTATTCCTTTGTTTTGTGCTGTTTCTTCCCATTTATGGCTGTTTTCCTGCCTTTGCTCTGTATGGAGGGTATGAAATATTTCAGAGCTACGTTTTCTTGTGAGATGTAGGGCTGAATTTGACTGTATTATCATTACTAAGAGCATGCAAGTTTAAGTTTAGTTGGTTGAAAAAGTTACAATGATGTTGCTCTTCCTGATATAGAAACAGCTATATTGGCTTTCATAGGATTTTTAGTGCAGGCTTCTTCATCTGTCCTGGATTTGATAGCTACTCAATCAGCTGGATTTTTTTTTGTTTTCGTTTCTTACCCGTTCCCTTTTTGGAAAAAATCATTCTGATTTATCGAAAAGCACATCAAAACATCTTTATCTGTTCATACTGAGTGAGAAATTCCTTCAGATTAAGGGGGTGGAGGGGGGGTGAGAGGAGGAGGGAAGAGTGGCAAACAATAAAAAAAGCTCAGACCAAACCAGTTTGCCTTCTCCTTTTGTGCAGTACATGTAAGGACTGAACTTTTGACTTTAAAGTTTTTCTCTGGTGCAGTACTGTGGAAAAAGAAACAAATAAACAAACAAAAAAAAGATCCCCTTGGTGCAAAACTGGTCTAAGGCAATACCTGGTGAGGGGATTTTTTGTTGTTGTTGTTGTTGTTGTTTACTTGAAGCAGATAAAACACCCACCTTAAACCCACCCTCTATTCAGTTCAGCAGCACCTCCATACTCCAATAAACCGTTTTCATTCCATCTGGCGTGCGTTTGCTCTGAAGACATTTTCCTGTCAATCTCTCCTGCCACATTAAAAATCTGTCATTACTATTGCATTGCCGCCTGGCTCCTGAGATTTGTCTGACTGCTTTATTGCTCCTCTCATTTTTTTTTTTTCTGCTACAGCCGAGAAGCAGAAATAAAGGTTTGTTGTTGAAACATGGCCGCAAGGAAAGTAGGAGGCACACATCTGTCAAGGTATTACCTTTCTTCAACCAGGGATTAAGGTGTTTTACTGCTCTCGCTACTGAGCAGTCACACTGAATAAATTTTCTCAGTAGAACATAAAAATGAACTCATACATTTTGAACTGGGTTTCATTCTTTCAAGCCAACCCATATAATTATGCAATGGCATCAGTGTTCAGGGGGAAAAAGAAAAGTCAGAAAGGTTTGTGTGCGCCCCCCTTCTCTCTCCTGCACCACCCTTCACATTTACATTATTTAAATGCTTATTAGGAGGGCAATACTGAGGCAATCAGTATTGGGGAGAGAAATGTTTTTTTACTCTTCCTCGTTGCTGTTACTGGATCCCTTTCAAGGTCAGATAGGGTAGAGGGCTTTACTCCCCATGTTTTGTTTCTGTGCTTACAAAATATGCCTGTCTGTGAATATTCACTGTTAATTCACATCGAAGCAAGTCAGTAGAATTGTGATTTCTGAAACATTGTCTTTTGAAAGAAACTGCAATATTAGCTGCTGCATACCCTTTCCATTTCTGCTGCAGACATTAACTTTACAGACTTAATGGTACAAATGAAAACAATTTAAAAATTAAATATAACCAGTGGAAGTGGTTGTTACACCAAGACAGAGCATGCCAGACTGTCCTCCACAGTCCTCTGCTGGACACTCCTGCACCATCCTCTCAGTCCAGTCATATAAAGTCAGATGCATAAAGCAGAAGGAGTTATCTCACAAAATAAACATTAGGTGTAGGCAAATGAAGGATCAGGCCAAATATATCTGTGATCTGTGAAGGGGGAGAATATAAGCTGCTTTGTGTGGGTTTTTTTCTGAAAAAGAATAATGCAGCTTTTAAATCTGAGGAGACCCCAGGACTAACCTCAGTGCAGGAACCATAAACCTCTCCAAACTTTAAACAAAAAGTAGTTAAGAAAGTACTACATAGAGTCAGAAACCACAGCTCAATCTGTATAAAGGCATCTAGAGCTCCGTACCTCCAGGTAGCTCTGCAGCGTGTCCCCACCATCAATTTGACTTGTTCTCTGTTTTGCCCTAGGGTCCCCGCCTCCTAAATGTCCACACTGCCTCCTCTCAGGCTCCCCTTCGGAGAGAGACAAATACCTCCCACCAGAATGCTAACTTGTGTCATTGCTGACTGACATATTTATTTAGCAGTAAGGTAGCTCAGTTCAACAGAGAAATATTAGGACCTGCAGTTCTACTGAAAAACTGCTGCTTGAACAAAAGCAAATGAGCTATCCTGCAGGTCAGCAGATAATTTGTCACTCACTTATTCTTCACAGTGTCCCAAGAAGGTCATAAATCACCAGGATATCAGTTCAGAACTGTATTCCCCCAGCCTTTACTTTCTGCTGGCTATTGGCTATTTTCATCCATTTCAACCCAGTGAAGACACGAGGAAAAGTGAGCACTGTGAAATCTTACACTCCTCTCCCTGCTCCTACCTCCTTTCCAGAGCTAAGTTGCAGGACTGAATCTACAGATTTCTTATGCCAGTACAGCACCTGGGAATGTGGTGGGTTGGAGCGGGAGCATGCTGGTTTTGGCTGGGATAGAGTTAATTTTCTTCACAGTAGCTAGTATGGGGCTATGCTTTGGATTTGTGCTCAAAACAGTGTTGATGACACAGGGATGTTTTCGTTATTGCTGAGCAGTGCTGACACAGGGTCAAGGCCTTTTCTGCTTCTCACACCACCCCACCAGCAAGTAGGCTGGGGGTGCACAAGGAGTTGGGAGGGGACACAGCCGGGACAGCTGATCCCAACTGACCAAAGGGATATTCCACACCATATGACGTCATGCTCAGCATATA
>NW_008795405.1:13665622-13666635 GCF_000699145.1 Aptenodytes forsteri
TGCGCCTGGGCTGGCAGATGGCCAGGGCATCGCTGCTGTTTCTGTGCTGCTGTACTGGACAGGCTGGAACTCCAGTGTGAACTCGAGTTGAAGGGACTGTGACCTGTGGATGAGCCCACATGGGAACAAGACACCCTGAACTGTCTGGGGCCGTGAATAAGTCCACACCAGAACAGGTACATCTCAAAGCATCTGTGGCCGTGGTTATGTCTGTGCCGCAGCAGGTATACCCCTGAAGGGATTGTGGCCCAAGAATAAGTCCACGTTGGAGAAGGTACACTTCAAAACGTCTGTGACTGTGCATGAAGTCATGCTGGAGCACCTCAAAGTGTGTGGCCACGGATAAGCCCACGACAGAGCAGGTACACCCCTGGAGGGACTGCAGCCATGGGTAAGGCCATGTTGGAGCAGTTATATCTCTGAAGGCATTGTGGCCCATGCTGGAACAGGCGCACCTCAAAGTGACTGTGGCTGTGGATAAGTCTATGCTGCAGCGCGTATATCCCTGAAGAGACTGTGGCTCATACATAAGGCTCCACTTGGGGCAGGTACTCCCCTAAGGGACTGCAGTCTGTGGATAAGTCCAAGCGAGAGCAGGGGCAAGGGGAGAAGTTCATTGCAATGTTAAACCCGATGGTCTGGTCCAAAGGGACCAGGGGTGGAGATTGTAATGGAAATACCTTTAAATTGTTGTAACCCATGATTTGAGTTGCATGTTATAGGAATTACTGTAGCAAGAACCACCCGAACCAATGAAGGACAAGTCTTATAAGAAGCAGTGAAAGTGCAGCAGCAACCTGACCTGAGCTGGCTTTGGTGCCCGATAACTCCATGCAACACACCACCTCTCCTGTCCTGAGTGACCACCATAACAGATGGAGCCCAAAGCCATGGACTAAATGAACTCAGTGGACATTCTGTGGACATTTGTGGACACTTTATGGGGTTTATGGACATTTCACAGGGGTGGTCCATAGACTAAGGGAATGATATCTGTGTATTATACCAAAGGA
>NW_008795405.1:13667165-13678531 GCF_000699145.1 Aptenodytes forsteri
CCATGGGAAGGAGTGAATGAATTCCTTGTTTTGCTTTGCTTGCATGCGCAGCTTTTGCTTTACCTATTAAACTGTCTTTATCTCAACCCACAAGTTTTCTCACTTCTACTCTTCCGATTCTCACCCCCATCCCACCAAGGGGGAGTGAATGAGCGGCTGTGTGGTGCTTAGTTCCAGGCTGGGGTTAAACCACAACAGGGAGGCAAAGCTCCATCCCAAACTATTTCCAGGTTTTAATTCTTCAGGGGAAGGGACCATCTTCTTCTTCTGTGTTAGTATAACACCTCGCACAACAGGGGATTTAGGGTTATTACATAGTGCCTCAGTGCAAATGATAAATAATAATGTGCCTGTGGAAATATAGTTCCTTCAGATGCTTTTTTTTATGGCATCCCTCAATGCACCTCTCTGGCTTAGACTGTATTTGCAAGTAGTTGGTCCACAGGAGTAAATATATAGAGTGAAACAATTGGTGCTGAGGACCCCATGTCAACACTGTATGTCTTTTGGGGCATTATCTTAAACTAGTTCTAGTATGGTCCCAGACTAGATGCCCATTAGCAAGTGAAGTATATTAGGTGTGCTTCCAGAACACAACTTCTGTATTAATTTCATCTGAACGAAACCCAATCTGTGCTCCCTGAGCCCACTCTGCAGTGTAAGCCACAGCGTGCTCAAAACACCAGTGTAAATGCAGCTGATGCCTTCTCTGGCAGCCTTTGAGTTTGCTGGATCCTGCATCTGACTGATGTTCCTTCATGTGCCTCAAAGACAGGTGCTGTTTGGTGGTACAGAGAAGCAGTGCATTAACCTGCTACACCAGGTGAATTCTGCAATGTGTACTTAGTGGAACACAAATCATTGGCAGATAATCAACCAAAAAAGAGGGAGAGAGAAAGAGAGAGAAAGAGAAGTATATACCTGTTCTTATTCTTTTCCCTTACTTTTTTTACACAAAAGCACTCTTCAGTGACTTTGTCCGACACAACCCTCAGGGAACCTGAAGCCTGTAGCAGTATCACACTTGACTGCAAATTCAGATTATTTTCACAGGTCTGGGGTTTTTTAGTGGTCTTTCAAATCCAAGTTTCAATATTTTCCTCCAGAAATGTGTTTGCTCGTGATGGCCCTTTACTTATTGACTCCTCCTCTCCCAGCATACATAGTTCAGAGCTAAAAATGCTGTCAGTAGCTGTCGTTTCATTTGCAAAGTCTGTCTGAAGTGGGCAACTGCTTTATACCTTTGGGTGTGTTAAAATTACATATCAGGATCCAGATCAAAGCTGGAAAATGTCCTCTTGCCAAGATACTTTAAAAAGCAGTTCGTATTTGTAGGGGACAACCATAAGGGGCCAAATTTTCAGAAAATGTGAAGCTACTGAGAGTCCTTTTGGGAACCTCAGAGTTCTTTTTTCTCTTAAACAAAAAATCGTGGCCCCATTTTATTTTAAACAAGTATTCAAATGATAATAGTTGAAAGTAAAGTGAACTTCATATCTCAGTCTTCATTAAACTGACCACTTGATTTTAATTACCCAGAAAAAACATGACAATATATTCCCATGGATGAGGAACCTTCACATCCAATCAAAGCAGCTTGAAGCTTGAACTTAAATATGCATAACTTCTGGTCCACACAGAGGGATATGGTTGATAAGTATCTCAGATGAGGATTTGGGCAGTACAGTTTGATCTGGTTCTTGGGGTTATCTGTCTAACCATGGCTGCATCTCATCCAAACAGGCAGTGGTTATCAAACCCTTATGTGCAGTCCCACTGGAACAAGTCCACTGCGTCTGTTATCTTCATTCTGGGAACCAGCTCCAGATACACAGGGCTTTAATGAGTCAACGAATTGTGCTGCCCACAACTCATTAATTAATACCTGCTCTCAAAAAAAATTAATTTAAGCTGCCCTCAGTTGATAATTTTAGCCTCCATACTCTCATCTCAATTAACATAGAGCCACTCCCTGCTCTATGCATTTAGGTCATCCCATCTTCACCTGTTTTTATTCTCCTGATATCAGTAAAATTAAGTTAGATCCACCTCAGGTGTATATAATTAATGAAGGGCCCTTTCTCTCAGTAAAACTAAACATATTCATCTTCTTCCTTCCCAACAGGAATGTGGAATTCACTTATCCCACTCTCATACTTGTCCCTATCATGCCTCTCCACAGAGCAATGTCAGCTAGTGCCAGCTACCCAAGGACAGATACTGCTTTTAGCGAGGGAAGAAGGACAGAGGGAGTCTGTTCAACCAGTAAATCTTGAGGGAAAGAAGGGGCACAGAGTCTCCCAGCATCAAGGGTTGGATTCAGTTTTTTCACTGATAAAAGTAGCAGCTTAGCCTGCTCTTTTCTTGTATCACCTATCCCTGAAAAAGAGCATGTTAGTTTCTGCACGGGATATCCAACACCTCAGCCAGAACTACAGTGAGGAAGTATCATCTCCTCCAGTTCCATCAGCTGAGCTTTTTAACGTAGATACTGCTTTATCATGCTTAGGCAGATACAGATTTATCAAGGGAGTTCCCATTCCCATTAGCTCCTGCCAACATGGTACCTGCTGTTATGCTTGGTCATGGGTCTGTTGACATGGTGGCTGTACCCATCACTTGAATGCAGCAGGATGGACAGAAAGACATTAGGGAAAGGAAAGACATCCATTGATCAGCAGTGAGCTTTGAGAGAGCTGTTTTCTACCATGGGCCTCCTACATGAACTTCAGTCCACTGTGCAGCTTCTGTGCACTTCCATTCCCTGTCTGTAGAACCAGGAAGGGCAGCACCTCCTCTGTCTCTTGTCTCTCCAATACTGTGGTCACCAGCCATATGAGTACCCAGCAGCAGGACCAGTAGAGCAGGCACAGTGATGTGTACTTGGGAAACCCACATGGGAGCGCTCCCAACAAAACTACTGCTCATGTGCTTACATTTACTC
Organism: Aptenodytes forsteri; assembly: GCF_000699145.1. NCBI lineage: Eukaryota > Metazoa > Chordata > Aves > Sphenisciformes > Spheniscidae > Aptenodytes > Aptenodytes forsteri. The sequence goes on from NW_008795405.1 coordinate 13,670,110, forward strand.
ACATGTTGAAGCATCTTCTCTGTCACAATCTCTCCTCTCTCCACTACCGGGGAGGAAGTACCATGAATGATTGATGCAGAGAGCTGTGGGCAGCTCTCTCCAAGGTCTGTTTGCTTCTACAGAGCTTACATACACCTGTGGTTTGTCTTGTCTTTTCTGTCTCCCTCTGCCCCTCTTCCCTCTACACTGCTTCTAAGCTGGGGTTGATGGTCTGGGAAGGCAGATCTTTCCCCTCGGGGTGAATTTGCACTGCTCATGCACAGAACTCAGTGCTGTACATCAGAAAGCTACTGCATGCTACATTGCAAGTATGGTGGCAGACATCTAGCAGCATCTTCCAAAGGCTGCAGTTTATGAATTTTTTCCCCAATATTCATCAAAAGTGATATTGACATTCTTCATTGATCAAAAACTATGGGTTTAGGCAATTAACTTTCTAAAGAATTCCAATCAAAATTGGATATTTTTCATCATATATTCACCCTCCCCCCCCTTTAGTTTTGCTCCCCACATCCAGACAAGTGCTGTCTCCCTAATGAGTTGCATTGGTTCACAAATTAAAACCAAAAAGCTAAAACTGCTCCAATCTTACCTGGCACTGTATGTAACCAGGAGGTGTTGAGAAGGGCGAGAGAGGACGGAGAGATATTCTTTCTTTAAACCTGTCCTGCACCCTTCGGATACCACTGCCAACGTGTCAGAACAACCCCTACAACAGACCATGCTGCAGTTAGCCTTCAGGATTTGTTTCTTTTTGCAAGCCACTGAGGGGTGCGTCAGGCTGTTTGAGCACCTCTCAGGATGTCTTCAGTGTCTTGTACAGGTGGGCCCTGTGCTGTGCTGTCCTCAAATGGTTATTACCATGTAGGATCTGCAAGGATAGATTGATTTCCGCTTCAGAAAACAAGTGCGAAGTGCAAAAGCCCTACTGGCCACTCTGATCTCTGTGCCTGCACGTGGTGACAGCAACAAGTTTTAATATGAAATGTAAGAGCTCTCAGCCCAGAGCACAGTGGTGAAGTGGCTGCCCTTGTGTCTCAGCTCAGGCTGAAATCAGCCTGGAAACCCTGAGGTCAGCTTACCCAGGGAAATGAACCTGACACCGTGACATTTCCCTCTAGACGGTGACTGTAGCACCTCAAGAGGCACCGGGGCTTGGTGGTTGTTTATCCGTCCTCTGTGATGCTGTGTCCTGCAGGGCATATTAAAGCCCATGAAATAATGATGAAGCAGAGGGGTAATTAAAAGCCACAGTGACATTGATCTGCTGAAATTTCAGAGGGAGCTTGGGGCACACAGGGAGACTATCCGTCTTACCTCACACAGGGCCAGCTTGATTAGCCTACTGAGTATTGCAGATGGCAAGGCTCCTCACCTGTGGCTGGGAGGACTCCCAGTGCAGCAGCCCTACTGGCTTCACATGGCTGCAAAACAGGAGGATGGGGAGCGTGTGGTCACAGCTGCCATGGTCTGTCCTTGCAGAGCAGCAGAGAAATCATTTAAAGATACAGGTCTGCTTTCCAGTCCTTATTCTTTTACCTGCAAATGGTAAAACCCATATTTTTACATAAGGACAATTTCCCCTACTAAGAACCATTAGGCTTACAGACTTCTTTGCTATATGAATTTGGTCATTATTTAGCATTGATTCACAACTAATCCTTTTGGTTTCATCCACTTTTCATTAGTTTATTTTCTTCGTTCAAAAAACTCCAGGAGACATTCCACATCGACCTCTACCTCTACACAGTTTCTCATTTCATTTTCTAATTCGCCGAGGCTAAATAAAAGTTAACTTTGGGTCAGTGACTTTCCCTCAGATAACAGGCTTGCTTTCTTCAGTTTGGACTTTGAGTACTTGGGATCATTTCTCAACCTGTAGCTTAAAGATTACGGGTTTCAAACTACTTCAGAAGCTGCCTTTATATCAGAGAAGTGAGAAGTACAGAGCTCACTAAGTTAACAGTGATGCCATAGCTTTCTTTGGTAGCTGGCATCTTCCGTACATCATTATATAATCACAGATTTTTACATTCTTTTTATAAATCCCAGCCTATATTTTATTCTTTGCTTCCTCCCACTTCATTTGCTACTGACGGCTGCTGCTAAAGTTCCCTTACCTCTCTCGGAAAGGAAGTAGGTTAAGAACAAAAAGAAGAACTCTATCAGATTAAGGCAAACACGTGGGCCCTACTGAGAAATGATGCATCTTACAATAGTACCAGCAAAACAGCTTACTTTGAAGACTAAATTGCTAAATATATCCAGAGACCTCTGTGAGCTGAAAGCAGCTGTCTTCTGCTTGTTTTCAGTTGTTAGACTCCTGATGTCCCAAATAACACAAAGTCTCATAAAGGGTCGAAACTGATGCAATCAGGATAATAAAATCACTCTGACAAGGCTGCAGTTTATGCTTAGTTTATAATTAGGAGTCTGCTGTCTCAGGTTAAGATACTGTAAAGTTCCAATGAATTGTTATGCTATTCACAGCACTGTGCTGCTACTAAACTAGGAAAATATAATGTCCTAAAAATATCCTCATGTAAACACATCAGAAATGGAAGGATGGGAAATCCAGAAAAAAAACTCGAGAGATGTGTCTAGATGTGTCTTGTGTCTTCTGCACAGGAAAATGGTAAGACTTTGCAATATTTAGTTTGAGGCTGACAAGAAATTATTATTTTTTAAAATAAAGTGAACCAGAGCTTCAACTAGCATGGATTTAAACTATGCTAGGGTGATTTTTACAAATCAAAGATCACATGTGGTCTGTACTTTAAAAGAGACAAGAACTTACTCTGACCAATATCCTTTTTATCATTCTAAAGACAAAAAAATAGATTCCTTGTGACTTCTGATCTGGAGGGCAAATTAATACAGATCTCTGATTTTGGACTGAAGCTCTGATTCTGGTAGCTTCTCTGCACAGATACAATTATCTGTCTTCGTGGACCTGTTTGTATACATCTAGCCACGCTGCCTTTTTCTATGTCACTATTTTCAGTCTAGAGGATATCTCATTTTTCCCAAGATCTGCATGCATTTTTCAGCTCCAAATCATTGCCTAACCCCCAGTCACAGTTGCCTAGAAAAGTATGAATTTCATATACTTCTCCCCCCAACAGTAAGAAATTAGAAGTGTTTCCATAATTACCTGCTATCAGGGCCAAAAAACTGAAGTAACATCAAAACTGAAGAAGAAACTTGTTAAAGACTCATCTGAATTATTGTCTGTGCTAATGTTACATTGAGCAGACTTTGGGAATCTTCTAGTCTGAAAAAGCTCGATACTAGAAATAAATCCCGTGCCATTCTATTGTACTCTGAATGTGTTCATGAATAAGCAGATTCCAGAATTAAGTTGGGTTTGTTTTTCTTACTTTCATCTACGTTGGAAGAATATCCTATAGGCTACAGTATCTGAAGTTTTTTATTTTTTGTGTGCATAGAAATGTAGCATTTTTGGTCATCTGACATTTTTTCTTAATTTATATTTATCATGTTACATAAATCAGATGCACATCTAAGGCACCTAAATACAATTTCAAGTTTATCCAGTACCTCACTCACTCCCTTAACTAAGGATGTGAACCGCATTCAGATTTTATGTCCAATATTGCCAGCCACCAAAATTCAAAAATCCAGAATCAGTTCCCAAAAGAATGTGAATCTGGTGTAGAAATCACAATTTTTTTTAAAGCCCATCTTAAATATTGGCTTTAAAAAATAATAATTTACTGCTTTCAAGGTTCTCTTTTCAAACTGTTCTTGGCAAACAGGAGAGCTAGAAATGCTCATATAGTTAAAATAAAATACTTTTTTTCTTTTAATCCTACAGGTGTTAATAACAACACCAAAGATGGCATGATTCCTGATGAAACCTGGAAAATTGGCTACACTGCCTGTTTAGCTGTCCACAGCGGAAAGGCTTGCAGCATTGACTTCTGCTCTGTGTCAATATATATTGCTCCTTAGAGCAGAATGGGCTGGAGTTAGGGACCTGATTTGTAATTAACAGTCAAGCTCAGTATTTTGAGTGGTTTAGGTACTGTGCTATGTCAATTTTCTGTACAGAGCTGGCTAAGGTGTGCTGAATGTACAGATTTCTTTCAGTGTAATTAGCCCAGTGCTTTCTTTTTGCTGACGCACCCAGGCTCTTCCATTGGCATTGCATACTGTGTGTTCACAGCTGGTAAGTGAGGACCTTTCCTCTGAAAATTTCTTTAATTAGTTCATAGGGGGAGCTTTGCAGGGCCTCTAAAATATGCATTTATACAGGCATATTCATCCCTCAGTAGCCTAAAAAAGATTTTTCCAAAGTTAGCCATAAACATTCAGCTCCCAGGTGGAACCCATGGGACATGTTCAGTTTTCTGGAAAATCTCTTTCAAAATTAGCATGTCTGCTCTGTAAGATATTATGTGTGGTTTCTTTCTTGCCTTAGAAGGAATGAAAGCATTGACTATAAGAGCCAAATCTTATTGTGCTGCACAAAAAGAGGCAGCAAACACAGTTATCCAGAGATGAGAGGCAACTACAGCCTTAGCTGAAGTGCTTCTAGTACACAAAGAGACAAATTGCCTCCAGCAGGGTAGGACTGGTAAAAATATAGGTTTCACCTTTACAGCACCTCTTTTTCTCAGGAGGATTCTCCCAAAGAACCAGATTTTCCTGCTGAGTCAGCCCAAGTGCCTCTGGTAACGGCCTCTGGAGAGAAACACCTTAACACATCCACTGAATGAAGACTCCAGCTGCAAAAGTCAGAAATTTCATATATAATCTTCTGATATACTAACCGGGTTCCATATCAATTCCAGAGTCCCATGACACCTTACGGCTTATATTTTATCTGTCACACTGTAGTTACAAACCAATGAGAAATATCTAACAGCTTATACATCTTGGATAAGGCAAATAAATTAACTAAAAATATACTAAAAGGAAATATTTTGATAGTAATTGTTTCAAAATTAAGAGGAAACACCAGAAAACAAGAGATCTGAGCCGTGCCCTCTCATAGACTTATGTTAAGGCCATGGACAAGCCACTGAATTGCTCTCTGATTTAGAAAGTCTCCATCTGTGAAATATTTCCAGAGGTTCCATAAGATGTTAGTCATGATAATTTTGAGATGGTACAGAACTAATAGTGTTTATTGCCAATATTATTTGCATACATTACTGGCTCTAGGCTTAATTGAGCCTTGGTACACAATGCACTGAGAAATGCATAGTTCTACATTGCCACAAAGAGTTTACAGTCTAACCAGGATGGAAAGAGACAAATAAGAAAATCAGGAAACGCATATTCCTCCTACGGCCATTATTCCACATATAGGGAACTGAGAAAAGTTATGCAAATGCCACGGAATAGCATCAGAAATGTGTGAAAGATCCATAGATTGAGCATCGTTAGATGAAGTCCCAGTCCAGTGTTTCAGCCTCTACTTCATTAAAACACAACTTCCCTACAGTTTGGGCTCTTAGCTTTCACCCCTGTTCTGGCAACACATAATATCTCACTGACAAATGCCACGGGTTTAATGGCTCAGTGACTGCAGGGGCATCGGTGAGGAAACAGTATTTACCATATGGACAAGACCAAGTTCCCCTGGTAAGGAGTGAGACTCCACTGCCCTGAGGATTTCTCCTGTGCTCATCTCGTACCACCTCTATGCTCCCCTTCCCAACTGTCTTCTTCGCAGGAACTCGACGGGAATCTGAGCTTTCCCTCCTGAGATCATCAACCCCAGCTCCTAATTGACCGGAGAAGCCAGTCTGAACTCCTTGTGTCTTCATCCTACAAATGAGTCCCAGTGGTTACTGGAACCCACCCACACAGGCCTAGATGAAGGATTGAGAAATAGGCAAAAAAACATCTTTGGGCTAATCTGTACTTCACACAGAGCACTGCTGTGTTCAGTATAATCTCTTAGGTGTGTATGGAGTTATATCAATGGAAACCGATGGTTCGTTATCAATAAGCTCTGGTCCTGGAGGAGAGGAGGTGGGGAGAGAAAGGAAACAGGAAGGGAAAAAATCCCAGATGGGAAATGAACCTGTGCATCTCTCGTGGGAAAATGCATTTCAGTCATCCAGGCAACAGCCTAGCCCACGGAAAAAAATTGTTCTTTCCAGCTGTTATGCCAAAAGAAAAAATAAATTTAAAAAGGACAAATGCATAAATTGAGCATATTTTTATCACATCCTTTCTCACCAATTACTTGCTACATTCATGTTTTTTATGAGGAGCCATTTTTAATATTTAAACAGTCATACCCTTCTCCAAAAAGTGTTTCCTGAAAAACTGAAATCATTATTATGTTAAACTCCCACACAGTTTGTTTTAAAAATATCTTTAAATACTATTAAAGAACAATCATTATGTAGGTTTATATCTTATGAATGGGAAGCAGAAACCATCAATGAATCATATTATTCCCCCAACTGTAACAACAACATGATCAACTACCACAATAACAAAAAAGTTTATGCTCACTGTATATCTGTTTTGCAGACAGTTTCCTGCCTTGAAATCTGCATAATAGGAAAGCTGTGGCAAGTGTAATAGCTATTTACTTTCCATCCGCTACGGATAGCCAGGCATGCTTGGTCTGGTGCATTACTCCTCCTTCAGGTACAGCTCCTTGCTGAAGCGTATGGCAACCCTGAACAAGCAAATAAAGCTTCTACAAATTCTAGGATCTGCTCCTGAAAATGTTGCCAGGTATACAGAACTAGATATTTAAATAATTTTCTTGTCATCCGCTATGGATTTTTTTTTAGTTAAAACCCATGGTTTTGGTTGCAGAAAATATTTTCAGTTGTATGCTGCTTTGCAGAGGGAAGTGACAACGGGACATTACTGAGGGAAGAGAAAGATTGCAAGTGATATGGAAAAAACACCATGGAAAAAACACCATGGAGATCAATATTTAATCTATAATTATGGGTGTACAGTATGTACTGTGCATTTTTTAAATTTAGCTTGGCTTTTACTATTACTCAGTAGGAGGGGAACAGATACTGTGAGCCCTGGATAGCAACCATAAGAAGCATGTTTAAATACACATATTTTCAGGAGATCTGTGAGCACAAGAAGGAACGGACTGTAGCCTCTCTGATCTTTTTTCTTGTTGGAAAATCTGAGAGCTTTACCTGGCAGATTTAATTTCAGGTAAAAGAATTTGTAAAATAACTTCCAAAGCTTATGCTGCGTAGCTTTGCGGCACGTATGAAAAAAATGTTTGTGTCACCCTATTCTTGAATAAAGAAACAATGTGCAGTTCATTTTCACAGTGGAAATACTGATGGTATAAAGAGTTATAAACAAATACTAAGTTAGGCCTCTGTGTGGGAAAGCCCCCATCCTCTTTGTTGGTTTCAGTCAGGAAGCATGCAGGTAGCACAGACTAATTCTGCTTAAACAACGCTAGAAGAAATTACAGTATTCCTGGCAGCTCATATTCATCATGAGTTTAACTATGCTTTGAGTGTATGCATATACATATTTCTGCATGTATGTGGTCTTATATGAGCATTTATATGCCAATTCCAGGTTTTTCTGAAGGCCTTTGAAGTTAGCTGGCCAGAAAAGATTAGGCACCAGGGGGAGGAAAATTATTTTAAGAATTCTAAAATTATATTATCAGGTATCGTCTGCTTGCTAATGAAGCTTCAAAGTTATTTCCAGGGCAGAATTCTGCAGATTGCTCCAGAGAAAGAGTCCAACGGTCTATCTAAAGACCTCATTCCATCATTAATGAGTGCTTAACCCCAGCATATTTGAACTCGGACTACATGACCAGTAGTCAATTTTCACTAACAGGTTTTTTTTTGATCCTGAAAATCTGCAGCCGTGTCATCAGCTCCTTCTTAATTATACCGTATTCTTTACATCTGTCCTGCTAAATAACTCTAATTGAAATAGCACCGGCGTGAATTTTCGTAATGTTCCCCCCAAGACATCCCGAAAGTGACTCACACGAGAAAACAGACTGAAGTCACAGCTGGAAGCACGTCAAGGATCATTTCCATTTTTACATGATTAATTTGAATTTAATATCTTAAATCAAAACCTGATTAATTTAAATAAAATTTTGATGGTGCCCTGCTTCTAATATACATTGCAGTAATTAGATTCAGCTTAATGTGATTTTTTTACATAATTAAAAAAAAGAGTAAGTCAAGTGTAACAATGTAGAGTTGGTACAAATCTGTCCATATATATACATATATATACACAGACACACACACATGGGATTTTGTTGAGACGTTGCTCAGGTACAAGAAAGATCACAGCTGGATGGCTGTGCTAGAGCTCAGCTTATGGCATATGTAGAATATTCCACTTCTATTTCACTGCAACGTGAATAGTTGTTCTTTCAAAAAAAAAAAAAAAAAAAAAAAAAAAAAAAAATCAA
>NW_008795405.1:13678895-13688484 GCF_000699145.1 Aptenodytes forsteri
AAAAAAAAAAAAAAAAAGACAGAAAAAAGATAGCTAAAATCAGATCAGTGAATAAGTAAAAAATATTACCAATGCAATAACCTGGGTCAACTCATCAGTCCTAGTTCCTCCCACTTTTTAACCAACTTTTCTTCAGGAATTAGCTCTGTGTATCCTATAAGTGAACAGGTTTTTTTCCAAACATCTGCAGTGTAATATTGACAGCAGCTGATGGGCTGCTGTTTTTCAGGAGACTTAAAAAAATTCTTTATAAAATAAATTGTTGCTGCATTTTTATAGGTGCTGCCCCTGCCTGTCTCTGATTTGATAAAATCCTCCTGTGCACTATACAAGCAATACAGTGGGCAAACAGCAGTTTGTATGTGTTAGGATCAGGTGCCTGCCTGCACCACATACCTGACCCTTTACTGATGCTGGTTGTGATCAATGACTGTGTCTGAAAATGGCCAGTGCTAGCGAGTAAAACTTCGCAAGCTGCACTGCAGGTAGCACTCATAGCAATATTTCAGATGTTTCCAGCTTCTTTGCAGGAGGAGAAACTACTAGCATAGGCTGAGCAATGGGTTCACCTGCAGCTGTAGACGGAGCTTCGGTGAAGGCATGCAACAAAATTATGCAGGTAGGCCAAAATCCTAGGCAGTCCACAGATGGAGTAGAATTTTTGGTTTTGTGGACTTGGGCTTCTTTTTCAGTCATATCTGAAGATTTATGTAAAATCTCTTTTTGTTTAAGGCTAAAATATCCAATTCATTACTGTAAATTTTGAATCTTTTAGGTAAAAAATAACACCAAAAAAAAGTTGCCTTTAAACATAGAAAAGAAAGCTAGGCATACCCTTGTCCTAAGTGACCAAATTGCTCATCAAATTATGCTTCAATAATTAGATCTTTCTTCAAGAAGACAGTGAAACACCAACCTGCCTTTTCAGCATGGAGTAATCCCAGCACACATCAACCCCCTTGACTTCAGTGGGACTCTCCACCAGTTTTAAAATGCCGGGCATGTGCTTAGCTAGTAGTAAATCAGTATTAAACAGAAGAGAATGATGGAGAGTGAAAAACTCCTTTCCTGCCTGGGGCTAACTGCTTTCAGAGAGGTGCATGCACCGTTCATCCTTTTATGAAGGCAAGTAAAATCATTCAGGTGTATTTGATAGTATCCAGCTTTCCAAAAACCTTATATACACTATGTTATAAATATTGTGTAATGGCACACAGTTAATTCTTAATATTTCTTTGAAAGAAAATTCATCCTTGTTGGTGAAGCTGGTGGATCTTTGCTGGTAACTCAGACATATCAGATGATCTGGACATCCTCCCTGTCTTAAAAAAAACACAGAACAGAACAAAGAAAATAAACACAACACGCGACAGGTTCAAGTTAGTATTCAGCCAGTAAAGTCAGGTTAAATGCTTCTCAACAGAAATGAGAAAAAGCCCACAATAGAAATTGAAGAACTGGGCAAAAATAAACAGAAACTTAGTCAAAAAACAGGCAGAAAGAAGGAAGGGAAACTGATTTACAGACAAAGTCATGAACCAGATTTAGCTGCTGAAAAAATGCTACTTATAGTGATTTATAACAGCTATGTCTATTTTTCAGGCTTTTAACTATCTCTTCATGTTATTGAAATTGTCAAAATTTTCATTCTCATGCAGCATCAGACCCTCACAAAGTCACTGTCACAGCAAGGACTCCTATGCCATCACACACGGTCTCCTCAAATTTACCAGCATATTACCTGTGGATCACTAGAAATGTGTAGACACAAATTAAACTTCTTCAGTTTGACCAATCAGCTCTCCAAGAGTGTTAGTCCTGTGGTTTATGTAGATGAAAGCCAGTGAAGTTGAATACTGATTCCAAGGAACTTGCTTATTTATTATTCATCACAGACAAGTAATAATAATGAAATGCCACTTTTTATCTTACAGCTAAAACTTTTGATGACAATCAACTTTTTTTTTCCTTCTAAATTTAGGTTTCTCTCGACATCAACTACAATATGGTCCAAAAATAACAGCATAGTTACTATCTGGGGAGAAGCTATTTTACTGCTTATATTCTTATTCTGAAGTTAAAGTCAAAACAAAATTAATCGGGAAGGGTTATCTATAATGAATCACCATTCATTTCAGAAAAAAAATATCTTTGCCAGCAGCAGAAGGAAAGTACTTTCAAGCAGTTACATTAGACTATAGACTCCAAGGAGAAGATTACAGATCTTCCATATTCAGCAACATGAATCAAAACTCTTAGGAACTAGTCTAACTTACTTTTTTTTTTTATTGCAAGGCAGCAGGGATTGCTTTTTGTATAGGTTATGATTTAGATGGCTAATTGAAAGTAAGCAATGGTGAGCTGCTTCCTTGGTAAAATATTACCAAGACAATCTTATCTGAGTTTACAGAGTTATTTTCAATTTGTAAATGCTGTATTCATTTCTACCAGATAAAACACCTTTAAAAATCCTAGACCCAGGCATGACTGGATTGCTGTTGCAACCGCTCTGCACTGTTTCACCCCACACAAATGCCTTCCACCCCACAGATATATATAAACTTTGTCTACCTATGAATAGTTTTACTATTTAAAAAAGCCTCAATCCATTTTATGGTAAATAAATTTAATGATACACTGAATCCTCATAACTTTGAGTTGATGTCATCCTGCCAGTTATCTGCTCTTCAAGAGAATCTCCCTCATTAGAGCCTACACCTTTTAGAATCTCACCTTCGCAAATTTATCTCTTGCCTATAACATGAAGAAAATCCTGGGCTTTGTTTCACCATTATAATAGATGTAAATTAATGTTTTGCCATTGTTTGTTGCTGTAATCATAGAGGCAAGTATATATTCCTAACAGCTATCTTATTTTCAATTTGCAAAGCATACTGTGCTTAATCCCACGAGGCAGCCTGTGGTTCTAAATATGAATTCAAAAAGGTAATTAGACCAGTGTGGGGGGTTCTCCCTGAGATAGAAAAAGCAGGCTCCTGCCAGGTCCAGAGGGGTCTTTAAGAGGTCCCAGGCTGGTCACAGTTCTTGTCCTAGTTTATTACTTGTTTCTATTGTGTGAAAGAGCTTATTTGTTCATGTAAATTTAAATCATGTTGATACTAGTAGAAGAGGTTTTGTTGCTTTTTTTTTTTTTCTTTTAATCTAGAAAGGTCACAGAGTTGGTTTTTTTGGTGACTGGCAACAAGCTATTTTTTTCCCAATGACTTCTGCATTTTTACAGTTAAATAGATAGTAAAAGAGATATTGATAAAAGTTTTAATGCATCTCTGGTGGGTGGCAGTAATTTTAAATATCATACAATCATCATTAAGTCATCTATGTAAATGAAAAGTACTTGGCAACCCTTTGTATGGCAAGAAATAGCACTGGTTTCTCTGCATCTCTGCTTTCTTTCTCTCTTCTTTTCCCCTCTCGCTGGCTGTAGCATACTGCACATTGTACAGATGAACTGCTTCCTTTAGGGTTTTGTGAAGACTTTCTGTAGAGAGGATCACACACCTGTGTGAGACAGCGTGTGATGAGTAAATAGCAATGGGACAAGGTTAAATTAATCTCTCATGAAAAATAACCAAAGGAATTTCTATAAGCTGAATTCAATGTGTTGTATTGGCGAGTCTTAAAAAAATTTAGGAGAGAGATGTATTTATGTGGGTTTGGATTAGGCGGGTTGTTACCCCATCCCCAGTCTCACCATTTGAAATCTAGATCCAGATCTGAGTTTTGAGGCTTCAGCCCAGATCTAGTTTGCATCATGTGAATCTCAGTTTGAGTTGATGGCTGGTTTCAAGCGAGACCATAAATCTCTCCTCAAAGGGAAGGGAGGGTAAGGATCCGATCACTCACCCAGGTTTTACTTTCAAAAATTGACATCTTTGAGCACTTTCTGAGCAGGAAAAATGGAGGCAGTTTGAGTTAAACTGTTTTTGTTTGCCCAGATGTCTGACAATATTTACAGGCCAGATTCTGCCCTCAAGCCGCTTTGGTAGGCAGTGTAAGCACTCACTCTTGGGAAAATTCTGTCCCTAAATGTTCTCACCTTTCAACACATTGTTACCCTCCCACATATCTATTCAGGCAGAAAAACAGAATGGTGAACCTCCCCCAGGGGTTTTTAATGCAAGTCTGTTGAGTCACATTCTCCCCCTGCTTTTTGGATTGAGTTAGAAGTATAGGATTCGGTTTGAAGGTAATAAAGATGCCAGGAATGTATGAGGAAAATCCTGTTCCCAGGCCAGTAGACAGAGCATAAACTCTATCCCCATGTCTGTGCACAGAGGCTGTCTCTAAACCTCCAGAGGCAACTAGCCAGTAGGAAACATTAGGCTCAGGGACTTAAATATACAGTTGCAGAGCCAGTTGGCTCGGCATGTTGCGGTCTACTGGGCTGTGTCCGCATCTGTAGCTTCCCTGACGGGAGTCCGGGAGTGCACAGAGCTAGCCAAGGCTGCTACGAACAACTTCAGTGCATCTACATCTTTGCACATGGCTAGGGCCACCAATAGACACAGTAGCACAGGATTTACATCATTCCCTAGCTCCTTATCTTGTTCTTTGCCCACTGCCTCTTTTTGAGCAGAGCCTTTCCAGGAAGGAGAGTCCCATATGTACCTGTAGTCCAAGCCTACATTTCCATACACAACATGAACTCTGCAGGCTTATTCTGAGCTGGAGTTCTCTTGCAGCTTTACACGACTCTCTCCTGGCACGAAAGTAAGATGGCACCACAACTTCTGCTTTCTTACAGAACCTTCCTTGAAGCTTTCATTGAGGATCACTTCCCATAAACACCTCCCAAGAATGCTTATTAAAGAAATTAGAAACTATGGTACATCAGGGCAGACATTTGTTTTAATTGAATTGAATTATTTATTTATTGAAAGCCTGTATTGTTCATAATGCCTAGGGCGCCAGTCTCCTTTTGCTACATTTTTACCGATGAAAGCAACATTCATTTTAAGGGAGATATTCCTGACATTTGCCCAGTAATCAAGAATAGAATAGGGTGCCACATAGTTAGCAAATACTGGTGACAAGAATCCTGCATGAAATTACAGTACAATTGGAGTAGATTCAAGTTGTAAGGTAGTTGAAATCCAGGTCAGCGGCTTTGTGAGGTCTATAACCAGTCCTAGTAGAAATTACAAGAAATTTAGATCACAATATAAGCTTTTTTTTTATATTTGTCTCCACAGATAGAGTAAAAATTATTATAAAGAAAAGCAAAATGCCTAGCTCAATATGTGACCTGAGAACTGGTAAAACTGAGTTCTAGTAAGTCTGAGGTCTGAAAATGCGAAAAGCCTACTCAGGAATGGGTGAAACCACACTAGTTCATTAAGTCAGAATTGGAGAGAGGTGATATCTCTGGAACTGGTTCAGAAACCCTAAGGTATTTTACAAATTCACTAAGAGTTAACCGTCAGGGCTCAGCATGAGTTTGCCCCATTCAGAGGGGCCTGCACCTAAGCATGTTATGCTGCTTGCCTCAAAAAAATTATTATCTGCTATTGACTCCCCCTACATTACGCAGATTTCAACATAGATGCACCAAAATTTGCTTGCACACTTCACATATCGATAGTACCCCAATTCCAAGGTGAAGATTTTGCTTCCTCTTCAGCAATGGACACAGCTAGACAAAAACATAAGTAGTAATACGAAATATCCCTTAAATTCTGTCCCTTATTCCCCATAGTTGTAGCAGGACACCTTCATACTCATCTCTAACAATCCAGCTGCCCTCAGGCATCAGAGATGTTCAGAAGGTATGTGGATGAGGCTGGCTGTTGGCTACCCTATTCCAAACCAGATGGGCTGATCCTAAAAATGCAAAGGTAGAAAGCAGGCAACTGAGTAGCACTGTAGCATTTTGTTCCCTCCTTACACTGTATTAAGGATGGCTAAAGAGGCAGTCTCAGAAGTTAGGAAATCCCCAAACAATGTAATCAATCCTTCCATGCCTGTGGTGAGCAATAAAAGTTTATATGAAACCTACAGCACTTCACACTGAATGGTTGAAAAATAGCACACATTTATCAGAATGCCTGAAAACACACCCCATTCTGGTGGAGCAAAGCAATCAGTGAAGCTATTCTTCACCTAAAAGATTTCCATTCTGTTTTGCTAACACACTATATTCAGTATTGATGTGTCTCTGCGTACAGTAAAGAGCAGACTCTGCAGTACTGGGACAGCTCATTCACATGACAGTGATATCGCAGTCATGCATTGCTCTTGCTTCACAGTGCGACTGGAGTTCCTTTATTAAAGCAGCACCCAACAGTGCTAACAGACTAAAGGAGCTTGTCAATGTTTCCCCTAGAGGACTTCATTTTTAAGGGGCTTTAAATCTGGCTGTTTTATCATGGACCATAGGTCCATAAAGGGATGCTAAAAGGATTAAGTGAAGGTGTACCCCCTACTGGCCCTAATCCAATCATTGTGGATGGGACTGGATTTCAGAATGTAACCAGGTTTGTGGGATTTCCCTACACAGCAGTGCCAATTGCTGTGCCTGGGGACAGAGTACTGGGCTGGACAGGCTGCTGGTGTGGCTCAGTAGTGCTTTCTTACATTCTTCCATAAGGAGCTGCAAATCTCATCGGAACCAGATCCACATCCACATCAACATTCAGGATGGTTTTGAATCTCTGAACGTCTCCATGAGAAACATCCATAAAATTCAGCTAAGGAGTTTCAGACCATCTCTATGAATTTCTTTAGGATCTATCCTTGCTTTTAGGATCAGTGCTCGTCAACCTTCAAAAGGAAGAGTTCAGGGTTAGAATGAGCAATGGTACCAACTGAGTTTGGGATACTGGCATATAAATCTCATATTATTAGTCTTTCTCACCACATTTTTTCCCTTCTAGTCAGTAATATCACCAAAAAAGCCACATTTCATGGTATTTTTGTTGTTGGTATTCTGCTTAGCAGAAGTAAAAAAAGTGGTGAAAATGGAAAACAATTTTTCAGATAATTAACTGAGCACATCAAAAACTTTAAAAGCTTCATTCAACATAGGCTTTCAAAAAAACCCCAAACAGCTCGAGTTCTCTTTATAATAAATCCATGACCACTTTCGAACTTCACAGTTCTCACTGTCCTGTACACAACTCCCACTCAGTACATCACAGCAACAGTACAGATGGAGTTGTGATCTTCTTTACTCCAAAAGCACAGTCTTGTAGCTAAAGAAGGATATCTGTTAGCAGCTCAGGGTCTATACCATAGATCTGAGCAATTCTCAGTACAGTGGTACATCCCGATTAGACAGGCAGTCCCATTCTCTGCTCTTCTCTGGTGCGCTCTTCCTCTATCAAGAAGGTTCTCCACATGCAAAGCACTCAGCCTTCGCTGTTGTTTTTACATAAAATTGATTTAGATGAGCGGAGTTGTTTATCATTGAGCTGAAGAGCAGCATAGAAGTAGGTAGCTTTGCAGGCTTTTTGTCTTGCACTACTCTAATTAGAAATAAAAATGTTACAATTTCCAAAAGGGTATTTTAAAGCCTATTAATTGATAATGCAGAGAGTTGAGACTTATTACACTGATGGGGAAGAGAGGAGGGGGAAAGTCAGCAAATTAGAAGACACAGCTTTTACCTCTCCTGTACCATGTTGTACTTGTGTTTTTGGCACTGGCCAGAGCAGCAATAAAACCTGGAGGTGCTGATCAGTAAAAAGCACGGCCACGCCATCCCCAAGGAATGGCGGGGCAAAGTAGAGATGTGTTGATCCATGTATCTCCTAGGTAACCACCATCTTGGAGCTCATGCAACTCCGCTATTTATAGTAGCTGAACACCTCACAATCTTGTGATTAATGAATATCCTTAGGCCATCTGGGTAAGGAAGAGCATCTATTATCTGTATTTTAGACATGGGAAATGAAGGCCTAGAAGCCCATGTCTCAAAAGTACTTAGGCACCTAATTTGTTTCAAATACTTTGTACGATTTGGGCTAGAGAGACTGAGGCCACATTTAGCATCGGTGTTATGAGCAGTAAGACTGTGCTGTATGGGTTTGTGCTGTGCTAATATATTTTGCTTTTTGGTTTGTTGAGGTATTTCTTCAGGACCTGTGTTGCACCATTTAGGCAAAAAAACCCTCAAAGGAATATCTGGAGTCATACAGGATGGCTGTGACAAAACAAGTACCGAAACCAAACTTTTGCAGGCCAGACTACCCAATAGACCATGTTCTCAAAGAAGTCCTCTTCTCCCACTACCAGAAGAAATTTTTAGGTTTGGTGCAAAGCCTTTTGGGATTGCAATTAAAATTCTCATGAAAACTCAAAATTAGTAGTTGGTCATTTTTGGTATTGAAACCAATCCCTCAAAACATTGTGAATGGTAACTTGGAATTTAACCATCTATCACGTTAACATTTCTGCCAAGGAGAAAGTGGACAATCCTGAAGGGCGAGGGGAAGGAGATGTCCGTCTGTTCACAGATGTCATTCATTCAATGCATGTCCTGTGCTGTTTTTTGAGCCATTTCTGGCTTCCTGTTCCACAGCCACTAGGAGGTGTACTTAATACATAGGCACATAGAGGTGGAAACCTCAACATCTAGTGAAGAAGTGGTCATGTCCAACATGGGGGGAGGCTCAATTAAAGACAAAGCATGTCAGCTAGTGAGTCAGTGGAGCAGCTCATAGTGAGTAAGCTGTTGTAGTTATTGCGTAGGTTTCAGCAGAGCTGTGGCTATCCTCATTTAAACTGGTTGCCAAAAACAGTATCTGGTTACCCCAGGGTGGTGAGGAGTGTAGAGGTAATTCATCATCCTTCCTCCTCACTTCATAGACACTCACAGATGATCAGACAAACATGAGGATTGAACTGCATGTATACAGACACTTTATGTAAAAAGTATGGGAAGAACAGCATTCCCTGGAGAATATGACTGCAGCCTGACTATTTATGCCTGATAGGCACATTACTCCTTAATTTTAAATGCACAAGGAATAACAACATTTTTAAAAAATGGACAGGCAGATGTTGAAGTATTTTCTGAGAACTGCAGTAAAAATTCTAGCTACTACAACAGCTTAGTCTATGTAACCATACTGCCATGCCTATACAACAAAATATAACTGTAAGCCTTTCTTCTTCACCTTTTTGACATATATGCTTAAGTACATAAGCACACAACCCTGCTTATTTGGGGGATGGAAGGAAAGGTGGGGCTTTCTGTTACCTCTAACACTTCAGAAATCTCAAAGGTAGAGCATGTATTTTGTTCTAAGGAGTGATAACTCCCTGATTAATTGACTATTCTCCTGTGCTGTTGCTTTCTATCTGGTTGACTATATGCCTTATAGGAAAAAATAGCTGCCAAGAAACATAGGCAATAAGTGTCCCCATGTTCTAATTGCGATAATTGTGCACGGAAATCTATTTCATGTTGCATTTTTTTGATATTTCTATGCCTGTCTTTTTTTTTTTTTTTTTTTTTTCTTTTTTCCCTTTTTTTTTTTTCCATGCTACTTGCTGTCCCAGCCATTGTCTGTAATTAAGATCTACAATTCACAATGCAGACGTTTGCACTTCCTCTGGGTCTGTGCTA
>NW_008795405.1:13688841-13714973 GCF_000699145.1 Aptenodytes forsteri
TATATTTCTTTCCTTGTCTTTTTTTTTTTTTCTTTTTTCCTTTGCTGTGTGCACTGGGAGAGTGGCTAAGGAATATGTTGGTTTACATTTCTTTTTGAGCATATACTGACTGTACTAAGAGTTAAACATGAAAAAGAATGAAAATAAGCACGAAAGACAACATCCGTTCTCATTTCAATTTCCTGGAAGGAAAGTGCGGTTGGGCAGATGGTGCTTTTTTGTTTTACTAAACTGAATGATTTTGCTGTGTGCACTGGGAGAGTGGCTAAGGAATATGTTGGTTTACATTTCTTTTTGAGCATATACTGACTGTACTAAGAGTTAAACATGAAAAAGAATGAAAATAAGCACGAAAGACAACATCCGTTCTCATTTCAATTTCCTGGAAGGAAAGTGCGGTTGGGCAGATGGTGCTTTTTTGTTTTACTAAACTGAATGATCAGATGTAAATAATATACACCATATAGACTATAAAGATCGTTGAAGGTGACGTTTCCATGTGCAGAGAATTACTATATTGTAGAGTTTCTCTCTCCTTAGTGATATTCAAGCTTTTTTTTTTTTTAGCTTCTTAATTTTTTTTGACACTTCAGCTTTCTTACTGCACCCTCTACCTGCCTAATTATATTTGTTTCAACCACTGTATTTCAGAGGGTTGAGTTGTATATACATTAATTCTGATCCCTTCCAGGAAGAACCATGATATGGGGTCTCTGGTTGAACGGGCAGAGGAGAGTGGCTGGTGTTTTGGCATCAAATTTGGCATACGTGAGTCTCAATATTTCTGTGTTGCTATCTTTCTTCATGCCCTGGCTTTATTGTATGTTATAAGAATCTGTTTTCTTTGTTGTTATCCAATGTGATTTCTACATCTTTGGAGCTCTTCTTTAATTTGCTTTCCAAGCTGGAACATTAAACATTTCTAAGACAGAGCAGAGTTTGTGTTCTCTGGTAATTAGAAAAGGCCCTTACCAAAGGAAAAAAAAAACCCAAACTCTTTTCTAAAATGTGAATCATTAAATATGGCCCAACAAGCTCATAATGCTGTCTTCCTGACTGAAAGAGCAGAAAAAGACATTGTACTATGACACTGCAAAGAAATAATAGTGTCGTTTCATTTTCAGCCAGATCAAAATGTATGCTTTTCATTACCCCTCATGTCCTGCATTAGCTTGGTGGAACTCAGACAGAGGACATGTTCATGTTTACACTACATGAACACCTCTACCAGTGGTGGCAAACTAGAAACACTGCTGTGGATGTCTTAGTAGGTTATTACCTCTCTGAACCCCCCTGGTCCAGGGTGACATTGCAAACATAATGCCTGTGGACAGCAGAAGTCTTATTTAACACTCCAACTTTTCTTACTAACCTTAAAATGGGCACAGTAGAGGAGGAGAAAAAGATGTTTTCTCACTGAAAGAATAGCACTGTAATACTCAGGAGAAATAACTCATACAAAAATACAGAAATTACATACCAAATCAAAATGACCAGATCTGGGCAAATCAGAAGACATAGCCACTGCTAAAACTCCTCTAAAAACTGAAAGACTGAGGTAAACCAGAGGACAGGATTAAACTAAAACTGACTTGATGAAGTTCTTTAAAAATTAGTAGTACTATGCTACAAAGAGACACTAGTTAATTTTTTTATAAAAATGGCAATGCTCAAGATAAACTATAAAATGGATTGTCCTTTTCGGTTTTTTAATGTGTCTTTATGGAAAAATTCTGCTTATTAACCTGGGAGACCTGCTGACAGTTGTCAGAATTTCATTGTGAGTTTTTTATTGTTTTAAACTCATAACTACTGGAGTCAAGTGATTTCACAAGAATTTCAGCTCTCAGTATAAAATAAAATGTTTCTAGCATGCATTGCACAAATAGAACTTGAAAATTTGGTGAGAATAAACTCTAAAATGTCAACACCCCCCTGTAAAGAAGGAGATGTCTTACTTTTTTAAGCCAGTCCTATGTTTCAGAGGTTTTTAGGGTGTTTGATTTTGTCAGTACAGGGAGTATGAAAAGAAGGACCGAAGCATGCTAGTGACGTTACTTCAGTATTATCAAGAAAGTGGAAGAAGTAACAGAGAAAACTGAAAATCCTCCACTTACTTAGTCTGAAGCTGTACTGCAAACATGAATGAATTAGTGCTTGGAGCAAACATGCCGCTGGAACTATGAGTTTATAAGGGAGATTTTTTAAGATTAAATACTAAATGAGAAACAGAATAAAAAGAAAAAGGAAAGACTTCAGCCTGTAGAACCTCTGCATCATAGCTTTCTAAAAGTTTGAAAATCTCAGAGAATGAGATTTGTCTCCTCCAGTTGCTCTTAGACAGCTCAGTAATAAATAAATAAAGGAACAAATCAAATAAATGAAGGCTCCAAAGAGAGTTTTTAGCAGCTGAGAAAGAAATGCTAAAGCCCAGGCACTTCAGCTCAAATGCTGTCGTGCATCTACCAAGTGGTTTTGGTGCATGAAGATGGGGTAACTTTGCTGGCGGACATGTGCTACTGACGGGTATTGCAAGAAGGAAGCGGGGCTGAGGTGCAAGCAGCATGGACAGACATTCAAAGCAGCAGCAGCTTCCCATAAGCAGGCAGGGCTTCAGTCGGTTGCTCATTCAGTTTCCCACAGTTAAAAGCTGACGAGCTTGAAACAGTTTGGGGCCGATAAGGCAAGCTGTAGTTAAAAAGGAAGGAAAGGCTTTAAACACCTGGGGCCAAACCTCTATCTGCCGTTGATCTCAGCTGGAATAAAACAATATGTGCAAGCCCAAAATTTGACTCCCTGCCTCTCACATGCATTCTGAAACCCATAAAAATTGACCATGGGGTATTTGGGGTTTTCCTAAGAGACATCCCCACAAAAAAAACACAAACATGGCTGTCCTTATGGACAAACAGTTCTGTGCTTGCAAGATATAACTTTACAGGTAAATAAAGCATTAGCGCACACACTCACAGACACATAATTATGGATAGTACTTTAAACTGAAAAAGGCCGAGACCATTTGCAAATAAAAGAGACCAATTGCAGGTTAAATTATAAACAGTTGCCAAAAAAAATGGAGGCAATGTACAGGCCCTGACAAGCGGCTGAGAGTGAAACCTGTTGAACCAGTAAGACACCGAATCTCCTGTGGTACCGGAAAGTAAAAAATCTTATATCTGATTTTTCTTTCTCTTGAAAGAAGCACTTCATCATGGCAATCCAATTCTTTGTTTGGTGAGTGGGCCTGGACTGCCACTGTTCATTACTACGGGAGTTGATGTAGAAATCAACACAGTAATGCCTTTCATTTCTTGTATTATAAGAATTCAAATTCAATTTTTATTTTACAGCACAGCCACACAATACCTCACAGTATGGTTCTGGGTTGCCTCCATCCATTAACAATAGCCTTGAAAAGAGATATAGAACATAAAAATAAAACCTTCTTTTTCCCCCAAGTAGTTTGTTTCATCTTACAAACAATAGCAATTCACCATCTAAACCACACAGTAATAGTATGTAGAGCCTATTGAACACTGTGCTCTTCCTAAAACTTTTTTTTCTTTTGAGCACTGGCATAGTTAGCTGTTCCACAAAGTCTGGGGTCTACAAGTTTTGGCCAACTGACGCCTTTGTCAATAACATACTAATATGCTGAGACCCTTTCTTGACTCACATACAGTGCGCTGTCACTTTTTCTCCTGTGCTCCTTAGGAGTGCAGTATCAGACCACAGGGACCCTCAGCCCTACTGTGTTTTACCATAGGCTGTGTGGCCTGATGGTCACAATGCTCTAACTGGCGCTGACTAACTTCTTAATTATCAAGCTTTGGCTTGTATGTCTGCGTAGTGTTTTTCAAGGTTTTCAGTTTGAGGGTTTGAATATAGCATATGCATGTGGTTAAATGTTAAAACCATACCAATACAGATACTTTAACTTTCTACACATTGACTTTTAAAATTGCATGGTCATCATTCCTCTGCTTCTGCATATGCATCTGACTCTCAGCAACCGGTGGTTAGTTCTGTGGTCAAGAGACTGTTTCATAAAGTCCCTTAAGGGGACAGATGGCCCAATAGATGTTCAGTTTGGTTTAAAAGCAACAAAATCCCATCAATCTCATCAGTGATCAGAGCAACAGAGGA
The DNA here is from genome assembly GCF_000699145.1 of Aptenodytes forsteri. Classification (NCBI taxonomy): domain Eukaryota; kingdom Metazoa; phylum Chordata; class Aves; order Sphenisciformes; family Spheniscidae; genus Aptenodytes; species Aptenodytes forsteri. The sequence continues at coordinate 13,692,988 of NW_008795405.1, forward strand.
AACAAAGCAATGCATGAAGTGTAAGGATGGAGATATCCAAAGTAATCTGACTAGTTTATATTAAGAAAGGATTTGACAGAACTGCTGGGTTCCTACTTAACGCCAATCAGGCCTGAAAGGGACCACTTGAGCTCAGGTATTTATGTCAAACTGATTTGAATTATCCTCACTTCTTGATTTGGAGAGTCCAGAATAGAATACCATGAAGAGAGTGTGTTGACATTTCCTTCATAAAACAAAATTAAACCCATTCAAGTCAAGGAAATACACAGTATAAGTGATATGAGAATCAGGACCTTTGAATTTGACAACAGGAATAGAGTTTCATCGGGTCTGTGTGTTCTCAGAATGTTTTCTGGGAAGTGAAAAACCCATTAATTCCTCCACATCGTCCCCTTCATAGCAATTAGGATCAATAAAATGCATACAGGGAATATCAGACATTATTCCTTCTTTTTCTGCCTAGTCAATATAAGCCTTATGTTTCTTTTGCAGACATAACATTAGCTGAAGAGCAGCATTTGAGGTCAAGTCTGGATTGTCCTTTTTATTAGGTTAATTCTGTGCATATCAAAATTTATTCAAAAGCAATTGTCTTAAATTATTACCAACACTTAAATGATCATTGCAGAAATCACAGGAAAGAAGGATAGTGCTTACCAAAACCCCAGGAAAGTACTTCAGATAGTTTTTCTTTCATTGCCAAGCAGCAAGGGTCAAGTGAACTGTATTATTTGCAAATATCCACCTTCTCAGACTGTCACAAGCAGCTGTAACATACCCACTAGCAGCAATTTCCACTTGGCTCTATCCAGAGGGGAGAAAAGTACCAGGAGCTGCATTGTTTATAATTCCCTCAACCCCAAGGGTAATTCTGTTCACCAATTACTTGAAATTAAAGTTAGGTAATTCGACACGTCTGCTTGGTACCCAACCACAAACTACCTCTTAAGCAAACCAAAGAGTTGGATAGTTTACTTCCACAATCTCTACAGAATTTTATTATTGCAGCCATGACAGGAAAGGCAAAAATGAGAAGTTATACGGACTCATAGATAGCTGGGGCTTGGAGTTTTTTTGGTCACTGTTGCCACCGTTAAGGGATCCCAATAGATCTGAGAAGGAGGAAGCTGGAAGGCAGTTTTCTTCCTGGGATGAGGGTTCCCAATCAAACATAGCAAATATAGTAAGAATTGAACAATTAGAAGATTTCATACCTTTTGTGTTTGCATACTGTTACAAAGCTACCTAGAAAAGGCTATACACATGCAGAGAGAGAATTATCTACATTATCTACAGTATGCATTTTTTTATCTTTAAGTTTAGTCATTTAAATTACATAATTGAATCCTGAGTTAGATTCTATTTAGACTTGGAAATTTTTTAAAGTTGGGCAAACTTGTTAAATATTTTATTGGTGATCAGTTTGTGTATACACCACTTCCGTACCTCTTTGTGAGTAACGAATTAGCTGCCAGGTATCGTGACTGAACTGCATGACTCACTCCATGGATTCATTTTACAGTCTGGTGAAACCGGTAGCTGGTAACACCTATCCTTTGTAAGAACTTCTTTACATGTTGTATTTCTACAAATGAACACTTTCTTTTTTTTTAATACAAAATTTAGACTGATGAAGTTTAAAAAACTACAAGATGACTCAAAATTCATTCACATTATACTAAGCCATATACCAAACTGTTCAACCTAACGTCTACGACGTGGGCCTAGTTCTCATTTTCATCAGGGTATATCAGGAGTCATTTCAAAGACACCATTATCTTTAAACAATATAAAACAAGTGAACAAGAAATGACAAGACATGCAGAGCCACTATCTTTTACTAGTCAGAAGAGTTGATCTTTAATTGTGTAATCTCATTCTTGTTAGCATAGCTTCCTATTTGGAAACTTTAGTGCCAAATAAGTAGCAAGTGCTTTATTTTTTAACTCTGAATATGATTACCCTTTCAACCATATTCTGCATTTCATTTTTACTATAAAAGTTGTTCGTTGTCCGATTTCAAGCTGAAAAACGATAAAAGTCCATTTTGACTTTGCTATAGCAGAACTAAAAGATTTTTTTTGAACTAAGATTATATTGATATATCCCGAGCTTCTATCATTGTAATATGACATTAGGAGCATAGTCAAATACTAGCTTTGACTATAAGTGTCCTACTAAAGTAGTAGTCTACTGCAGAGTGCTTTTTGATGTATCAAAGAAATGGTACTATCTTTCAAACTGCATTCATATTCTCCCCTCCTATCATCAAGGTAAAGTAATAGCAGGACTAAAGCATGATCTTTTTTACAGTTTCTAGAAGTCAGTGCTATAAGGGATTGCCTAGCCTTGCATTAGATATTCATGTTTAAATGAACCACAGATAGGCTTTCCAATCTACAAACTCCATTAATTAGATTTTATCCTTTTGTCTGTCTTTTATTTTAGGATTTTTTACCCTCTCCCCTGCTGCTATTGTTATAACTTCACTAATGACAGGCCAAGTAATTTATTTTTTTCTTTCCCTAAAGTTGAGATACTCTCACTGGTACAATTCACGAATGTTTCTGTGTAATGCTGATGGCCAAAGACTCCATTACTCAGTGGGTAGATAACGTTTTACTTTATCATCTCTCAAGCATGTCACCTCCCATATAGAGGGTCCTACCTTAAAAGACTGGGTTTTGTTTTGCAAAAAGTCTTGGTTAACGGACAAAACTTCTCTGAACAACTCTTAATATTTATAGCTCTGTTATGGCTAGGCTATATGTACAGACAAACAGTCAGAAGGGCAGCATATAACCATGAAAAACATGAAAAACGAGGAGCAGCACTAGTACTGAAGGGACAGAGCTGGACAGTGCAGTGAATAGTCAAAGACAGGTGAGGTGTCTAAGACAAGATAACAGAGTTTGTGTTTCTTTTTCCCTGTGATATTTCTTTTTTCCTTTTTTTTTTTTTTCTGGGAAACAGCCAGTTTTCATCCTAGGAATGGTAGAATTAATCCTGACTTTTCAACCTTTCCTTTTGTGCCAATCTAGGACAAAATGTAGTACTCCACATTCACAGTGCAACAGGGGAGAACTTCTAAAAATATTTATTTACAACAAGTGAAACAATGTATTTGTTTTGATACTGTTGAATTGTTTCACTAGAGTCAAATAGTTTTTCACTGAACTGCTTGAAATATTGAATGTATGATGTAAATGTTAATACAGAATAAAATACAAATGTTAAAGGGATAAATTTGGAAGAGAAAAAAAGCAGAAAGGAATTGTTTTATTTTGATTTTAAATCACTGAAATGTTTCCATTCAAATACTGTTAAAATCAGCCTGTTCTTATGAAATATTTAAAAGCACACCCTTCTGAAAACAATTTTTTTATCAACTCTATGCAGAAAAAAAAGTTATTTCCATTATTTTTACCATAAATGCATGAAAGTTATTGCTATGACAAACTTGTTGCTAATGAAAAGAGCCAGCTTGACTGTCTTGAGAACAATGGGTCCTCCTCACAGAACAAACTGATAACAGGATGGTGTAGCCATCTTCAAAAGTGCTCTTCTATATATGGGGGTGTTTTAAAAATGGACCAGCAAATAGTTCAAATTCCAGTTCCTATAATTAGGCAAAGACCCATGTAATCCCAGTTTCTTTTCCTTCTAAGTGCAGTCTGCAAGGATTATAAGGATGGTCCAGTAAAACTGTGCAGATGTTGTAAATGTCACATGGGTAACCAAAGACTGAATGAAGGAAAAAAAAATGAAAATAAAGTGGGAAAAGAAATAACTCTCTAGCATAGGTCAAAGGCAAAGGGTATTATGTTAAACTTTTCTCCCACTGAGAATCATCAAATGGACAGACTTCATCTACAGAAATCATTACGACTGACTGAAATTTACAGATTTGGTCTGGAAGGCAAACTCTGGGAGTGAGAAAGCTGGCTCATCTCTAAAACAATGTCCTGTTTTCTGAGGTGGCCAACCAGTGCAACATACAAGAGCAAGGTCTCAGAGACACTTAGCAGGTTTCTGTTCACTTCTTCCTTTCAGTGTCAGATAATAGTTAGTATCCATCGGTGCTGAGTCAGTTTATAGTGCTTATGCATCATGAAACACTTCCTCAGCTACCCAGCTTCTTCCACCCTCTTTTAGATGCACAGATCAAGTTTTCTGAAATTCTTCCTTCTTGTCACAATGAATCATGAGCATCAGAAGCACAGGTTTGAGCAGCTTATAGTGTGCACATTGTAACAATGGTTCCAGATACTGTATTCAATATAATAATACTGGATGCTGATATTGGCTCGGTTGATGCTGTATGTTGCCAAAATTCATTGTCACACCAGAAACAGAAAAAGAAAAATCAGGAAGAAGTGTGAAGAAGGAACCTTCTGGCCAAATGCAAATCACAATAACGCTATTATCAGTTGGGAATAACAGTAAAAGACTAAATGGAGCTGCTTTGGATTGCTGCTGAGGCAGAAATTACCAGAAAGGGATGTAGGGCAGCCCTGCACTTCTTTGAATGGTGCTTCTTCTGCAGCTCACATGCTCTAAGTCATGGCACATGACAGTGAACACATGGCAGCCTGGTCCCACTCTCCCAATTGACATTGTTCTTACATGTAGCCCTATTTTGCCTGCATAAATAGGGAGGAATTTCCAATTCCATGGAGATACTACAAGTTTAGTCATGAAGATAATTAAGTCCTTTGGGCTTGAACTACCCAAACATTTCATACTTGAAAGAAATTCAGATATGACTCTGAATGTCTGGACTACTGCCATCTAAACAATTTGGATTCATTTGAGGTTTAAGATTAGCTCCAAATTCCTCTTCACATCAATTCATCATTCAGATATTTACTATTCTCACATTAGTATTATAGAATGGCTAGAAATTCTAAGATACTGTATAGCCTACTTCTATCAACATATAAAAGCCAGCTTCAGTCTTTCAAAAACTTCAAATCTGATCAACAAAGATTAAAAAAAAAAAAAAAAAAAAAAAAAAAAAAAAAAAAAAAAAAAAAAAAAAAAAAAAAAAAAAAAAAAAAAAAAAAAAAAAAAAAAAAAAAAAAAAAAAAAAAAAAAAAAAAAAAAAAAAAAAAAAAAAAAAAAAAAAAAAAAAAAAAAAAAAAAAAAAAAAAAAAAAAAAAAAAAAAAAAAAAAAAAAAAAAAAAAAAAAAAAAAAAAAAAAAAAAAAAAAAAAAAAAAAAAAAAAAAAAAAAAAAAAAAAAAAAAAAAAAAAAAAAAAAAAAAAAAAAAAAAAAAAAAAAAAAAAAAAAAAAAAAAAAAAAAAAAAAAAAAAAAAAAAAAAAAAAAAAAAAAAAAAAAAAAAAAAAAAAAAAAAAAAAAAAAAAAAAAAAAAAAAAAAAAAAAAAAAAAAAAAAAAAAAAAAAAAAAAAAAAAAAAAAAAAAAAAAAAAAAAAAAAAAAAAAAAAAAAAAAAAAAAAAAAAAAAAAAAAAAAAAAAAAAAAAAAAAAAAAAAAAAAAAAAAAAAAAAAAAAAAAAGAGGTAGAAAAAAAAAGAAGTTCTATTATTAACATCCTTTTCCAAAAGATAATAGAAGCATAGAGAAAGTCTAGTCACTTGCCCAAAAAAACCCACAGAAGGTCAATGGTAGAGCTGGGGAAGGGCTCTAACTATTATCTCCCAAGGCAATAGGAGGCTTAGTCACTAGGTCACCTTACTCTAAATATTTTGCAGCAATAATTATTTCTAATTGTTATTGCTCACTACAGTTAAATGAAATAATTTTTAGACTTACCAGAACTTTTATAACTCCAGTATCCAAATAAATATAGTCTCTGTAAATGATGGACTTTAACAGAATGTTAACTTAGATCTCAAGGAACTTACAGAAATGTAGGTACCTCCTGGTACTGCTGTGGTGGTCAGATAAAAGGGACCTCGATACAGAAGTAGGGACACTTGCTTGAAATCAAGCTTAGATGTCTAGAGATCTTTGAAGTTAAAGAGAAAGGCAGATAAAGAGCTACATTTATCTTTGGGATTAGGGAGCCTCTGGGAGGTATCTGTCTGAGCCACATCCTTAGCTGAAGTTTGTAATTTTACCTATATTTCTAAGCAGAATTCCTGGTGCTCACTCTTAGGGCTTTTTGTTGAATTTGTGTGTTGATTTTTAGATACTAAATAACAATCATTTATATTTATACCAAAAATTTACCTGATAGTAACAATGTCTTGCTTAAAGCTTATTATCTGTTGTGCTGTTTTGCCGTTAAGAATTCTCAAAATAAAATGAAGAAGCTGAAAGTAGAACTGTCACAACTGTAAATAGATTTAAAAACTTCACTTTCTTTCCTGAAGTATGTTTTTGGGTTTTTTAATGTGTGTGTGTCTGTGTGTTTGTGCATATAGGGGAGGGTGGGAGGGTTCAAAATGACCTGCGGTAAATATTACCAAATGAAATTTAATTAACGGCTCTGATGAGATACCAAGAAAGATTGAAGCTCACCTCCCAAAACTGTATTAGTTTGTTGTTGCTGTTGCTGTTGTAAAAAAAACTGTTTTGCTGACACCTCGGAAATAATTATGATGAGTAAAAAGATACTGTCTCTGCAAGGGCAATTTTGGACTAAATATAATCTGTATTAAAGAGCGGAAGCAAAACAATAAAGAAAAAGAAGTCCAAATGGAGATTCTGCACTGAATTGAGCTTATTTTGAAACTGTTACTACTGCAGTGCCTGAAATAGAGCACAAAGACCTTCTATTTTTCTCAAGGCACTGCAGCAGTCAGGTGACAACTTAAGAGGACCTTAAATGCAGCAAAACAGAATGTAATAATCACTGGGGACACACACACACACACGACACAAATAAAAAATTAAATTAACTTTGCCAATATTTCTGTAAACATCTCTAGTAGAAGTTAGCTGGCATGTGACAGGCACATTCCTGATGCTGGGCACAGGATATTCCCATCCTGTGTTGGAAGATCCTTCTTATTAAAGGAGAAGGGATGGGAGATGAAAATTATGGTTTATGTGTTTATATGCATATAAGTACTGAAAACAAAAGTTCTAGCTCAATACATCAGAGTGCTATTTGTCTGTTGATTTGTACTGCCTGTGATTGGAAGTAATTGTAGTATTTTATATACTATCATGGTAATGTCTGATTAATTTTAATTTATCACTGACAGTAAATGTGTATATTGGTATATATACACCTGTTAAAAATACTGTGCTTGTGTTACTCCATTAAAAGGACCAAACATTTCTTGGATAAATATAATTTAGGTCAATCATAAGCCATTTCCACAGCACAATTTCAAGAAACAAAGTGAAACTTGATCCAAATTTTATTGTGAACTTAGGGCTGTCTGAACTGACTGAAGGCTGGATACCTTTCAAACCTATCTTCCTCACGTGGAGAACATAGATAATTCAAGTGTAGCTTTCTGATACAAACACTTTTTCAGCCCTCTACAAAATAACTAAAGTAATTATAATGGAATATGGATAAATCATTTGCCATCTTTCATAGGCTAAATTTTAGTCCCAAACTAGTACAAATCTATATTTTACTGTTGATCAATATAAATCCCAGAATGATGAAAGGTAGAATTTGGATCACTTATGTTTAAGACAACCGAATTAATATCTTTCAAGTTTTACATAGAAAACTCTTCTGAAGAGCTATGTGATTCAATTTTCTCTCTCAAAAAAAAATGCAAACTCAAAATTATCAATACCCTAGAAACAGGTAAGAGTATGTCTCTGTCATAAATAGTAATGTTATTTACATGACTTGCTTATCCTCCTAGTCCAAACTGTAGCACCTTGGTTTAGACTGATATTTTTATAATCATTTTCTACTTCTCTAGTTTCTCTTTCAGCAATTTTTACGTAATTCACTACAAAATGAAGATATAAGACAAAACCTCAAAGACCTTAGAAAGTACTGTCCAGTTGGTTAGGAACTGAAGAGATTCTCTTTCCTTGCAATTTTAAATATGCCCAGATGAGTCCTATGCCTACAGGCTGAGTCCTGCTGTTTTTCAGCTAATCATTTGCAAAATTGGAGGGGGGAAAAAAAAATTAAAAAAAAAGGTAAGACAGAAAAAAAAAGACTTCTGATAGGTGAGCCACAGCAGGGCAATTAAGATGATATGGCAGAGGTAGACATCTGCTCCTAGACAGATACAGTTCCACTGATGCTATCTATAGTTACAATCCTTCCGAGAGATAAACAACATGCGAGAGCAACGTTCAGAAGGAAATGCCACACTGAGAAAGTGGTGATCGTGTGGCCCCTGTGGTCTGAGAAAGAAAGAGAGGCAGCAAGAGAAAAAGGGAGGGGTGGCATGTGGGGCCTGTACCAGGCACATGCAGGTGACAGAAGTCGTAGGACAGACGCGCATCAAGATGCAAAGCTGGGAGATGTGTGAGAACTGACACTGGAGGGGAGAAGAATTACAGCAAAGATGAAAGGCACAACATGACCAAGAGAGAGAGAGACAGAAAATGCCTCTCTAAGCTCTATGCATAAAGTTACAGTTAATCTATGTTAAAATTAAAAAAAAAACTAAGATCATTAGTGGATGATTTATTCTCTAAGATTTGGAGGCTTGGAGGGCTTCTCAGAATTTCAAACTCACATTTAGGTTCCTTACTAACAAACTTAATCTTAACTATGCTCCCCGAAGTAGGTGATTACTTGTTGCTATTTCATATTACTGCCACAGCAATGCTCAGACACAGCAGAAGTAGTATTCCCTCTTCCCCTTGATGCCAGGTGCAGATAAAGCTTAAAGGAGGACGTGGTATCTACTCCAAATAACTTTCAAGCCAAGGATGGACCCTATTTAATTTAGGCAGGACTTGAAGCAACAGTACACTACATAGCAAGCTCCACAACCCCATCAGATACGAGTTTTCTAAAGGTAAGGCATGTCGCCTCTGACCATCACTGGCAATGCCGCTGGCTCCTCATGTGACTTGCCCCTCAGTTCCTTGCGAGTAGAATTTGGTTGTTCTCCTCTGATGCCAGGGGTTCAGAGTCCCACCAAAACTGAGGGAGCATCCTTCCTCCCTCCAGCTTTCCTGCCAGCAAGGTTTAGCATTCATTCAACTTAAGAAATTCTCCGAATTTAAGAAACTCTCTGGAAAACTCACAGCAAGAATTTGAGGCCAACCAGTTTGCAGAGATCACTGGCCAGAAGCAAACAGCAGGAACGCCCTGCTGAGGGCAGGCCTTCTGGCTTGCATGATGTGCTGTCTTCAGCTTCTGGGGTGGACTTGGGGCTTGATTTACATCAACAGAAGCTGAAGAACTGAAATACCAAAATGTCATCCTATCTTGTGTTGGAATCTCAAACCAATAAGTATGAGTTTTCATAATGCATAATGTTATAATAATTCTTCAGCCTGGTTACCGCATGGTCTCATTCTGTGAAAAAATGTTTATTTTCTCTGTGTGGGAAGAAGACAGAAATATCAAAATAAAGAGCTTAATGTAAAATCAAAGAGTGGAGTGAATCTTAAGTCCTCATGCAACCTTGTGCTTTGGAGATTTTTTTAAATTGCTACTCCTGAAAGCTGCTTGCCAGAAAAACCTGTCTGCAATTTTCTGTTTATCTGAAGAAGGTAGAGCTGGATTTAATGTCTTTAATGAGCAATCCATCTGAGGCCAGACTCTGCTACCCTGACTCAGTTCATACCCCAGAGAGGGTGACGAATTTAGATACTTCTGTCCACTGGATGCTCATAAACAGACTGCATTTGTCTCCAATGTATTCATTATAGAAAATTGTGCAATAAGGCTTTCTGTTTGTTTAACTTCACTTTTGTCTTCCTTATTCTACACAGAGTAAGCATGAACATTTGAGTGATGCAGCTGTTGGTTGTTGGTTACTTGTTTGGTGGGGGTTTTTCTAGATTCTTGCATGTCCCTTTCATTCTGCTACTTTTAAATTTCACATTCACATATGCAAGCGTCAACATTTCTTTCTGAGACATGTATGCTGGAAAAACTCAATCCTGTGACTACTTGCAGGAAGTGAAAAAAGCATAAAGTGTAGAGTTCTAGTGTACATGACCCAAAGAGCTTAATTTTTAAACATGAGTGTGAAATCAGGTCATTGCTTTATTAAAATTCACCTAGCTCTACATAAAAATATCAAAACACGAACGGTATCAGCAAGGAAGAAAATTCTCCTAGTAATGTGTCTTTTATTAATGTGTAATTTCTGCTATTACCGTACGATTCATTCTTCATATCCGGGAAATAACTTAATTATTTGGAGGCAGTCAAAAAAGGTCTGATCATTTGAGTTGGTCAAAAAAAGCTACCATTTTGGAGAATGTGGCTTCCTTTTTTGGAATATCTACAACAACCACCTATCCACAGAGAATGCCAGTTCCTAAGTTAGCACCCCTAATGGTCATCAAAGTGTACTAATTTCTGGACATTACAGGTGATAATGTAGCTTTGTTATTCCAATCTATTAACTCCTGGGGAATCTGACAGCTGTGGAATGCGTTCTGTGTGCTTAATCCTGCAATATATACTTGATTGATAACTATATTGATTTTATTACTCTGTGCTCCTGCTTTTCTGCCTTTTTTTTTAAAGTGCAGACTGAAATACCTGGGTTTTGTGAAAAATTTGGAGTTTTAGTATAGCAAAGAAGAATTCTCTCTTCTTCTTCGTGTTTCTTAATGCAGAAATAGATCTGGTAAAAAAATTCACATGAATAACTTACTTAAGAAAAATATTTAAAAACGTATTTTGGGCTATTTTGCATTATTTGATTCTAAAACACTCTGCTACTTTCAGGTGGCAGATTGTCATTATGACTGTACTTTGCCTTTTCACTGGAGTCGATCACTTGAAAGAGTGTCTCTCCCCCATCCCAGCTTTGCTTTGCAAGCTTTTTTCTCTTTTCTACCTTGCTAGAGGCATTATTAGGGCAGTTCACCTTTGACCAAATGGGCAGATGAACATCCACCCTCTGGAGCCAGTACTAGTGCTGTTTGGTAGATCAGCTCTCAAATGGTACTGAACTGTGACCTCTTCTTCTGTTCAAAGACTAAATACATAAACTTGAGTTTCCATTGGTGCCAAGCCTGGGAACCTGAGTTGCTCCCTAATCCCAAGTCTTGCAGCCAGCAGCACAATGGGCAGCTCACCATGCCAGCCGGCCAGCCTGAAAGAATGTCTTTATTCTCTTTTCCTCAACAAATTGCTTATTGTTTGGCCCACAGGCTGCTAGACCTTGTGAACTGTCCAAAACATTATTGCTTTTCTGTTAAACTTTCTTCTCTTTTCCCTTTGATTTTTTTAATAAATAAAATTAATTTCTATTTTCATTTCTTAGTAGTATAATTTTAAAAGATGGCTGTTACTTTTAATCTTTTTTTCAGAGTGTATCTGCCTTTTGGAAGCCTGCAAGAACCACAGAAATGATACAAGCCCTGCAAGTTTAGGCTCCTTAGAAAGAAGAGTCTGTGGAAATGTTAAGTGTTACTATAATGCAGTGCTCAATATTACTTAGAGAAAAATGGGGATAAGCTTAAGAGCATTCCTGAGTTTCCAAAGATGCGAACCATTTCTCTGCTCTTGGCCTCATCTTCACTGTGGCTACAGTGTAGCCATTGTATAAAGAGTGAGAGTAGGACAGAATACTTATCTTGGGACCCTACATTTTGGTTTTGTTCAGGAGTAGTTGTCTTCAGAGGAAGTTAAAGCAGACTGTCTAGGTTTGTCTGCTCTTTATCTCTTGAGCTATTGCTGGAAGTACCTTTTGTCTTCAGCAGAAGCTTCTGGGAACGTGGTTGCAGGACAAGCGTTGTGCAAGTCAGAGCTAGGCAGAGCATCAGTGGCGTAAGGCTGATATTGCAAATTTTGGCCAGATTTACCCTGGGAAAAGAAGAGCTCCACAGGTGTGACCCCACCACATGAAGAGGGGAATTGTGCTCCATAAGTATGGCCAAAACCAACACAGGACCCAGGGCACCCCTATTCTTCTCCCTCATCTCAGTAATCCTGTGTTGAGACATGTTCATGTGTTCAGTGGGGAACCTTGTCCCTGTTTGGAGATAGGGAACTAGGAGAGAAATATCCTTGTGAACAGCAAGATAGGTTCTGATCACTTGGAGAGTGCTAGTTAAGATCAATTTAAACACTCATGCACTTCTCAACCATGTTTTGCACACACAGTTTAGGAAAGATGACAAAAGTACACAGCTTTCTGGAGCCATACATGATCTAAGAATCACAAATTTCTTAAAAGTGTATGCACGTGTGTGTGCAAGTTTGTGTGCATGTGTGTTTATATATATAATTTAATACCCTTTCAAGTATGAGAATGGCAGCACAAGAGTAGAAGAATTGCAAAACTAAAATGTCCACATTAAGCTGATGCATGGTACATACCAGATGATATATATACTGCCTTATTGTTCAGTTGCGGCTCAGGAAGCTAAATGCATAGTTTAAGATATATGTATAGTCTAAGGGTCAAATGCTGTCAGTTACACGAGTGTAAATCAAGAGCAATTGCACCAAAGTGACTGAAGTTGCAGTACCCTGGATTTACACAAGTGTTGCTGAAAGCAGAATATGAGTCAATACGTGTCATCAATACAGCTGAGTTAGTGGTACTGAGGGAATTTTATGATATGCATGCATCTAAATCCTTCACATTTTTCTTCATTTTTTATAATATTGCATTTCATGTTTCTATTTTTGTCTCTGTTTTTAAAGGAATAAGGGGCTCAAATCCTGATTCTGTAAGTGAAACATTCACCTCCCTCATCTACCAAACTTTCTCAACCTCAGTTCATAATGACGTGAAAAAATATCTCATAGCTGCAGAAAGCTTACTTTCCTTACTTACATTTAAGGCCAGTCTTAATTTACATAAATGCATAATTCTGAACCTCAGGCAGGATGTTTCTAGGCTGGCTGGCTGCCTGAACGTAGAAATGCATCCTTGACGTTCGCTCGTTTCCATTAGCAATTGCACAGGCTGCAATGAAGGGTCGGGAAGCAAAGTTTCTTAGACCTGTAGGAAAGCAGGATTTGGATGCAGCAGGAAAGGTTGTGGACCTGGCTGAAGTGAGTATGGAGACTTGGCAGCTGAAAGGAAAATCAGCTGTGTTAAAAGGTCATGGGACAATTTTCTTAACTGATGCTTCCTGGGTTTGTTATTGAGAGGTTCAAGGAAAAAAAAATAGCTTTGCATGGGACACTGACTGCAAGGTACAAATCTATGGCACAAAAAAAAAAGAGGTATAAAACCTCATAATCTATTGGGGAACTAGCAGAGTACCTGTCAGATGTATCTGGCCTTCAATGACCTTGTTTTGCATGGAGAAAGAATATATGATTTTCTGGGTTGAGAGGAGGTTTCTAATTCTGAAAGGAGGTTATGTGTTAAATATATGGTAGCATTCTATTCAATAATAGAAGTCAAGTCTCTTACTTGTGGAGGCAGAATCTGGTATTCTATCACATAAAATAATGCCATTATTTCTTAACGTACTTTTAAATTGTCTTTATTATTTTTAAATCACTTTTTTATTATATTCTTGAATACCTAGAAAGATTAAAAAAGCTCAAAAGTAGATTCCCCAATATTCACATAATCAAAAATGGCTGAATGAATTTGGGTCACACCAAAAAAAAAAGCCATTTAAGATTACAATGATCAACTGTAGGGGCTTACTGCTTCAAAGAAACAGAACAAATGTGTCTGAAATAAAAAGGGCTGAATAGATCTCAACACCATAGTGATAATTACAGTTAGATTGTAATTTCTAAAAAAAAGAAAGAAAAAAACTATAATGAATTATGATTTGTTTCAGACGATTAAGACAAATTTAAATATTGTGTACTGGATACATTTATATAGAAATAAGTGCATAAAGATCTAGGATTTTTTTTTTTTAAATAAAGACACATCCGTATATGTGCCCAACACACACACACAACTTCAGCCAGTTAGAATACTGTGTAGGTATATATTTGTCAGGATTGTTTGATCCCAAAAGGATTCGTATAAGAAAAACTTCTCTTTCAGAGAAATGATCTCTCTAGGGACTGATAGTGATGATACAATAGGCTGGAGTTGCTATTATTAAAAAAAAAATTACTATTTTTTCTGACTATGTTTCTTTTTTTCCCAGTGGGATTCTGATTCCAGACATTCTACCAGCCTGACATCCACTGGGAAAGTGATGACACCATAAATTATTTAAAGGTTTGAAAACCACAGGAACTACTGTATATAACCAGATTGGATTGACTTTTTAACTCTTTTGATTAATAATACATAAAGCCTTAGAGATGTGAATTGGTCGAGTGCTAACCTGTTAACAAAAGGAGTAGAAGGGATGAATTCTAACGTTTCTCATAAGTTATTCTGCTTAACACACTGGCCAAACAAAACAAACAAATGGAGTGCTCTGCCTTAGTCTTATACCTTCAATGCACCATCAATATTTGATGACTACCTAATGTCTCTATATAGCTGGCCATAGATGATATTTTGATCAGCTGGCTTCCCAATTTCAAACTTCCCTGCTTTCTCCTGCATTTGTCAAAACACGCGACTGGCAAGTAGAAACAGAGTTTCAATATCTTGGTTTCTTTTTTGACTTTCATTTTAACAGCACTAACTACTCAGAAGTGAAAAAAATGATATTTCAGTCTTCAGCAACAAAGAAGGGCTAGAATTTCCTCAGTTTATGACATTTTGTGCTCAGCAGCAGGATGGGAGTAGATATGTATGCCGCTTCAGAAAGATTTCATGTTCTACCCTTCCGCTGCTGGCTCTGTTTTAATTATCCCCTGGTTTCATAAGTTTTGGTCTCTTACATGCTGCTTTGGGTGGAGCTCAAAGAAAAGAAGCGTTCTTTCTTTCCTCTTCAAGTACAGATGAAGATGCATGGGACAGCCTGAATTTCTAAGCAACAAGAAAAACACTACTGGAGACAGACCACTTTGCTTCTGGGTAGCCTGACCCGTGCTTCAGGAGACAGGCTCTCCAGGGTGACTTCAGTATGATATATTAGTTTACAATAGCAACTGCTGTTTTTTCTGTGCAATAGACAGGTACTATCCCTCTGGATTTTTTTCTATTATCCCAACTGAAGCTTGACTCCCTTAGATGTAGGAACAATAGGAAACCCATCTTCATCTCTCTTTCATCATTCCCGCGCACTTATCCTTTATCCATATAATTAAATTCTCAACTTCCTTCTGCACCAGACACTGACTCAACCTGCAGAGTGTCCAGCCGCATGGAGCCATCCTTTCTTGGTCCCCTTAATGACAACTATGCGTGGCTGCCTACGGCCCACTTTTACATCTTTTAGAGCTTCTGTACTATTCTGTTGTAAATTTGTATTGATGACATTAATGGAATTCAAATGAATTTGTTACAATATGAGTAAAATCAGAATCACATCCCAGCTCTGACAAAGAAATGAGGTTCAATTTCTTACTAAAATACAAACTTCAGAAAATAAAAACAGCCTACAAATTACACCTGAACTGAGTCTCACTTATGACACCAATAATAAATGTAAATTATTTATCGACATTTATTAAATGTTAATGAGTCCCATCACCTGACTTTCATACACGCAATTACTACATGGAATCTGTTGTCAGATTCAGTTCCCCATTCTGACTCTAATTATCACTCAATTTGTTCATAGCTCCCCAAAATATAATGGAAGTATATTCATATTCTATTAAAACTAATAAGAATCTCACCTATCGTTAATTTATATCCACACCTTTTTTTCCTTATATACCTGCCATATCAATAGCAGTGTAGACACATTACTTTATTAGCTGTTATGGTTGTACTCACCATTTGAACAATCCATTCCAGTTCTAAAATAAAATTCTAGCTACAGTGTTATTTTTGCACATTTTGTTACTGCGTTTTAAGGTCTAACTAGGGGACTGAGACCAGCATCTGACTTTACCAGAATAGCAAGTATCTTTCCCATAGTATCTTTCAACTGTCATTAAAAAAAAGAAATCAGCATTTGTTTTCTTTTCCATCTGGGATTATGTGACAAAATGATCTCCTGCATCTAATCAATTATTTTTCTGCTATATCTTTTGCATTTTTCTGCAGAACTATTTGCAAGTATAACAGAAAGATCCTTTAGAGATAATCTGGTGATTATTACAAATTCAACCTTGGACGCTGCAGGCATTAAAAGATGAAAATTGCCTAAAGTCCACTGTTGTACAACAAATCTGTACCTCTGGTCTCCTGTCCTGAGGTGAAAATGCAAACCAGAGAGATATTTAGAATCATTTTGACAGTTCATAAAATTAAGCAGGGATTAGGGATTCTCTCAGAAACAAAAAAATAAAAAATATAATGCCACAGGGCCCAAACAATGTTTATCACATCTTCTTGCAACAGGTATTACTGCAACCCACTTTTGGGAAGAAAAAGAAGTCATATAATTAATCCTGACATGTATTTAGCACTGATGGTGTCAATTTAAAAATCTGAGTGTGTGAGTTCAACATGTTAATACATACATGTATGCATACATACACGTGCATAATTAATGTATAAACTACCCATTCGGTTTAAGTTTATAGTTATAGGTTCCTATAGAAATGTTGTACATCTTGTGTATTCTATTTTCTTCTCAATTTTATGGATTAGCCCTGATAATACAAACACTTGAACATATGCTTAACTTTACATAATGAGAATGTCTTGCTGATTTCAGGATAACTCTCGATCTACACGAATTTAAGCAAAAGTCTAAGAGTCTACTGGGAACATAATCTACGGTGCCAGTCATTTGAAACACACATTTAATAAGAAAAGAATTGAAACAACTGCCGTAGACATAGATGACTCTGATCCCTGCTGCGTTTGCAGCAAGTAAGCAGCAAACATGGCTAAAATGAATTCGCAGAAAAAAAGTGTGCAGTTGACCATGGAAATACATTTGGGGCGAGCATGGAGTTTTACAGTCACCCTCCCAAAATTCCCCACCCACCTCACAGACTTTTCAGTACAGTTCAAAATGTTTCCTTTCCTTTCCAAAACCAAAAGGCAACATTGCAATACTAAGCAACAGTGCTAGTCCGCTTACAAGAGCACATATCCTTTCCTTTCTCGACAAACAAACTTTAATATACTGCATTTACACAGTGTATAAAATCGAAGTTTCACTGTATTAGATTAGTATCATGTTTCAATATCTTTGCAAAATGTTCAAGTTAATTTAGCATGTTTCTAACAAACTGAAAAGTCCAAAATAGAACTAGCTGAATTGGATGAAAACCTTTTTTTTCCTTAATTTAAAAAAAAAAAAAATTAAAAACCCAAATTTAATATACTGCATTTACACAGTGTATAAAATCGAAGTTTCACTGTATTAGATTAGTATCATGTTTCAATATCTTTGCAAAATGTTCAAGTTAATTTAGCATGTTTCTAACAAACTGAAAAGTCCAAAATAGAACTAGCTGAATTGGATGAAAACCTTTTTTTTCCTTAATTTAAAAAAAAAAAAAATTAAAAGCCTAGAGATATTTTTCAAGTTTTACTTTATGCTCAAATTTTTGTCACTTAATTTAAGCACTGAATTTTAACCATATTTTTTTAATGATGTAAATACTGCTTTGTAATAGACGTTAAAAAAATTCCTGATTCAAAAAAGAAACGAGTTACTCTTTACATAGTACACTTTAGACATTTGAATTGTAATTAATTTACATCTTTAAAAATTTCTTATGAAAATTATTTTCCATCCCACTCTAGTCCAGAATGCTGACTGGAGCTGGAATAATACATCACACAAATGTTGATTTAAATATTTAAACAAATTCACTTACTTTGGATTTACATCCCCTTTGGGCTCTACTTTCCATGAATACCCTGATAAATAAACTTACTGTAAGGAGGATCTGCTGGGAGGACAAATTATAAACAAAAATTGAAGAATACCTGTGGGATATGAATTTTTGAATTCTAATCATCAATTGTTGCGCTAGCAATTAAAGCTGACTGGAGGACAATAATTCCATGCTACATTAATTTTCAAGACTTCGTGTCTTCATGTCTAGTTTTGTTTGGTTTGCTTTTGTTTCTTTTTCTGGAGAAAACACAAGCTTTAGACTGTTTTGGTTTAAATGCCCACATACATGAGTGTATGTCTGTGTACCACAGCCAAGGATACTAAAAGACCAAGGCTGAAGTCCTTTCTCAGCCTGAATCACATTTTACTCATTTTCATCACTGATTTTCATCAGTGATTTTCATCTTCATCTTTCAGAGTTAGCTGGAGGAGGAACCTGATGCTGGGCTTTCTACGTCTAAGGCCACTGTTAAGCCACAGGGTTGTCAGTAAAATCAAAAAGTCTATTTCACTCCTTCTCATTCTCCAAAAAATTTCCATTCAAACAAAGTATGAACAGGGCTTTCAGAGTTTAGATGGCTGAGCAAAACGGCTCCTGTCCGACACGTGAGTATTGAATAACCACAGCTCACAAGGCAAGGCTGTGTTCCTGTCCCCTCACAGGTTTGCAGGGGAAAGCCCTGAAGCAGGGTTTGTCCCCCACCAGCCACTGCTGTCGTTGCCTGCACAGCTGTGCCGCAGGGCACCGATGTGCCCAAATAGCCGTATGGCCTCCCAGGCACACCGGGGCACGCCGCCCATGCGGTTACTTAGACAGTCATCCCGAAGGGCCAAGGATGGCTTTTCATGTTAGAATATTTCTTCTTTGCTCTAGAAGAAAGAGACTGAGAGGAGATACAGGAACTAAACACTACAGGGAAATCAAGACTGGTCCGATCTCCACGTCACTGTCGGCCACCTCTCTTCCTTGTAGGAGTCAGGGCTTGCACACAACAACCTTGGGATGAATCTGGAGGCTGACAAGCTTCAAGGATGGATAAAGCAAGAGAAGTTTCATCTCTTCTCCCCACAATTTCCTCTGGGCTGGGTTCCCAGAACAAAGAGCCTCTTCACCGTAGCCTCACAATGAGATAATACTGTGATGCAAATAGTACTGCTGTCTGCCACTAGCTGTTGACACTCCCTGCACAGCCCCATCCAAGTCATGATCATGCCATTCAGTTTTAACGCAACCAATATGAACTCTCAATTTCGTGGAACAATTTGTATATCTCTGACTTTAACGTCATACAAAACCCCATAACTGCAATGTTTGCAAACAGGTTTTTTATAAAGGAATTAACAGGGTGTAGATGTGTGCATGTGTCTGTGTATGGGGTTTTTTGGTGTCCCTACTTGTAAGGAGAGGCTTAAGCAAGGCCTCCTCCTTTTGGATTTTATTACTGGTTTGACAAGTGAGTAGCCATAGTGCCTTCAGTAAGTAGACGCACACTTTTGACAAAGCAGCTGGCACATGCCTAAGTAATTTTAGCCAGAAATTACATCAATAGTAAGTTCTTCTTCTTATAGACAGCTGGAAAGTGAGCTTTTATTTATTTTTATTTTTGTCCTCAGGATAATGGTTTCTTACTTACTTATGTCAATGGTCAATAGCATAACAAATCCTTCATCATGAGAATGTGTGTATCACTTTTCAGCAAACCCTGGCCTTTTGAGGTGAAATGATACACTACCACTTATTTTCAAATTGACATCTCTCCTGGTTTCCAAGGCAAGTTAATTTGCAAATCAGCATTTTGCATGAAGCTTTTAAGCCAATCCAGCCAGGCAATGGCTGCCATTGCTGTGTAATTAGTGTCTAAAGCACTTAAAATTAGTTTAAAAAAAAAAAAAATCCAGAAAGATCAGTGATTTTGCTCTGTACATAGTCAGAGACTATTTTGTTGACTGAATAGAAGATCTGGATTTAGAAAATTACAGCAAGGCTCCAATCTGATCAGAAAGGAATGAAGGATGCGCACACAATGATACTGGCAGACTTGAAGTAAGAAATGTTAGTTTCACCGCTCTTCAGAAAAATAAAATACATGCACCCTCCCATAATTAATTCACAAACTGCATGACTTAGATACCACAGAACAGTAGCAAGTGACAGTTAGAGGAGGAGAAAGTAGTCCTTGCAATTGGATTTACATTCAGTTAAGACAGTTTTTTTGAGCACAGAATTGAACCTGAAATTGGCCTAAATTTCAGATTTTGACTTTAACAGTGTCAAAGACTTGCAGATTTTCTGGTAATTATTTTGGTTTGTGATGGAGGCAGAGTCAGGAGAGAAATTTCTTTTTAAGGAAATGTTCATGTTTTTGAGACATCTCTCAATTGCAAGTTCTTCATCCATCTTGAGAAAAAGTCTTTGTTGTTTGGACCTCTGGCTTTAAACCAGTTAGGTACCGATGAGAAAAAGATGGTTGTGAAAAAAGAAAATAGGGGATTTTCTAGAAAATAGTCTATTTAAAAAAGAGGCAGGCATCTGGAGGGAAAAGTGAAAAAATAAAGAAGTACCATAAAGTTTGTAATAGACTACATGTAATACATCTATTTTGGTTTCTTTACATTGGCTTTTTTAAACCTTATTTAAACTTTTCCATCCTTTCATGTCTATTTGGTATTTTTTCTTATGTTGGCACAGAAATGGCTTTATATTCAACTTCACGTACCACTAAATGTCTATCAAAGGTATATTACAAATATTACAGGCTGGTCATTAAAGTGATAGGACTCACGCAAGGATCAAAGGCCATCCAGTACCTCAGCTTTTCATGAGTCTGATGGCCTTTCTAGTTACCTTTACTAACATGCTGACTTGCATAGTGAGAAACCGTGGACAAATGCAGGCTGTGTAGAGTCTCTGAGGCAGAATTCAGGGGGAAATTTCCCCTTCTATTGGTTTTTTTGCACTTGACACATTTCCATGAGGTAAGCTAGGGGGAGAACTTGCGTCACAAGTGTCGCAAACATTTGTCCACTTATTCCCTAGGAAATATCTGGTAGCATTACACTGGGGTAGCAGTGTGGGCAGAAGCAGTTACTGCAGAGTAGCTGACCAACTGCACATTCATGGATTAACATACCTCTTGAAGTAGTTCATGTGCCTGTAGGTTTTGTCTCTGTCCCTCCTCTCTTTGCAGTCTCATAAATGATTTTGTTTGGGCTTTTTTTTTTTTAATGTAGAAATCTTTGTCAAACCTAAATCCTCAACCCAAGTGAGATGTAGAACATCACTAAGAGTGACTTGGATAAACTCCAGGAAAGCCAATTAATATAACTAGTGTAAAAAAAGGTAGAAGTGGAAGCAAACTGGAGCCAGGCTGATTTTTTCATGTGGACATTTTCCCTATAACATACATAATGCTAGCTGGCAAAAGGCAAGTTTTGACACTGTTATTAGTCCATGGGTGCTCAGTGTGTAAATCATATTGATGCACATGGTTGACACATCAGGGGTATGTGGAAAATAAACTGCCCAGTCTCTCTGGGCCTAACAATTTACAGATCTCAATGATATACTGTAAGGTTGGTGCTGTTGATTTCAAAAGCAGTAAATTAAACTGCCACCAGAAGGTGCTGACAAAATTAAGCAACCAAGATTGAACAGAGAAGTTGTTCTGCATAGATAGTTATTTCATATTCAGACCTTCTAATATTTAATTTATACCCTTATTTGGCTTTTATGAAATTGCTTTAATTCTGTATGGGTGATAGGTTTATAAAACAATTAACAGTACAAACCAAAGGGTGTCTAGTAATGGTGTGTACTTCCAAAAACTAAGCTTCACTAAGAAGTATTGGCTTTGATACCATTAAGAAAATCTTACATTTTATCAGAAGAATGCAAGGCATTGCTGAATAACAGTTGGTTCATGTTAATTCATATATGTCCTGGTCTTGGCTGGGATAGAGTTAATTTCATTCCTAGTAGCTGGGACAGTGCTGTGTTTTGGATTTAGGATGAGAATAATGCTGATAACACACCGATGTTTTAGTTGTTGCTAAGCAGTGCTTATACTAGTCAAGGACTTTTCAGCTTCTCATGCCC
>NW_008795405.1:13715329-13803653 GCF_000699145.1 Aptenodytes forsteri
GAGTAACCGGCTGTGTGGTGTTTAGCTGCCTGTCAGGTTAAACCACCACAATATATTTCATAAATAACATCTGAAAATACCAAAAATAAAATGGGTTTATTGGTCACATCAATTTTAAATGCTGACAGGGTAGAATTCCTTTTATTCACTCACAAGGAATGGTGTCTCTACCTGTCCTGCAGCTCAACAACTACTGTGTCTGGTGTTAGTGTGGCTCCAACCTAAAGGTAGGAATCTGAGATGCAAACTCTGGGAAAGCCTCAATCCAGATCTGGGCAGTGTAGCTTGATCCTGTTTATTTTCAGTATTCAAAAAGACAATCTGACAGAAGAATGAATTTGAGTCTGGACCTAGATATTATTGATTATTAATATATGTATCCACATTACACTAGAGAAACAGACAAGGCTTATTTGGTATTTGTAATACTGCTTAAATATTCCTCAAACCAGGAGTCCACATTTACCTCACATAGATAATGCCTTTATCTTCAGGGAGAGAATAATCTGAGGAGGTGTTTCTTTACCATTAGTCTGCCAAAAGTTACCCTGGCAACTACAACTTTTACATGGAAATGAAGAACAATGAGACGTAAATACCACAATGAAATTCAACAGAGATAAACCCCTCACATTGCCTGGCATGGTTGTTCCAGTGAAGATGTTAGCTGTCACTAGTGACTCCCAATGTACAACGTATCTGAAGGTGAGCATAAGGACCAAGACCAGAACGCAAGAAACCTACTGCAGTAACAGTAACTGCATACCGATCCACTCAAGCTGGGATTGGAAAGTGAAAAGATGGTCAAAAAATCCTCAAAAATCCTTCAAAAAGAAGGACACAATATAAAATGGTTGCTTCTAGCCATGATAGAGCTGTGTCAGTTCCCAATCTGTTGCCATTGCTTCTGTTCCACCACAGTTTTGCCCTGTAAGAAGAGTAGCTGATCAAGTGAAAATATAGCACGAGGAGAGCTCTTGAAAGGAACTTTTAATGTTGTCTGTCTGCTTGCTATCATTTGACAATGAAAAGTACCAGATTCAATTACCCTAGAGTTCCTAATGACGAATAATAAAACAAAAAAACAGTCAAAAATATCTCACATGTCCCAAAACCATCTGAAGTCAAAGAACTTGAAAATGACACTTCATTTTTTTGATGTTCACAGTGTGCTTTCCTGCTCAAGAGTCCAGGAGGTTAGTAAAAAACCAGATATTAATGAGTGACAGTGGTCCAGCAAAAACATACAGGTAGTTCCATATGATTTTTCTTCCCGCCCAACAGGAAATTCCAATCACAAGCTCTCTACCCCACCAAAGCTTCAGAGAAGAGGTCAGTGTGGGTCTAATTTTCCTTCATATTTGATCAGTGATTTTTTTTTCTGTATAGTAAAGAAGGAGAATTATTGCCATTTGACCACTTGCTCTAACCAACAGGTCAAGTTACTTGAGATAAGAAGTTGAGAGCTGCCACTCTATAGCAAGTGAATGAGTTTCTGCAAACAACTTTGCCACCTCAAATAGGCAGAACTAGCAGGCTGCAAAGGTGATTATCACGGTGCTACGCTAGATCCTGAAACCCTGAATCCAAAACTGCCTGACCTTTCTCAAGTCTCCCTAAGGTTTACAAAGTATGAGATGATACATTCTGACAAAACAGCAAGGGGAAATGCTAAAAAACTTCTTAAGAATGGAAAAGTGTCCATTGTGGGTCAAGGATGCAGTGCCCTGGTGTAATCATGGACATAAAAAAAATCAATACCACACGTAGCTCTTGTAGGAAGAAAGGATAACTGTCAATCACAATTAGCTAGACAACATTTACCTCTTAATGCTGGACAATTTTCTCTTTCTTGCCTCATTGTATGCCTATGCTTTTCAGTGTGCCCTATTCCCATTCACCATGTCATCCTCTCCCAAGTTATTCCGTGTGTGCTTTTATCACTGTTCCCAATTTCCCATGCTCTGCTGGCTTGGGTTTGAGTGGCAGCGAGGAATCTGTAAGCAGGTGGTGTGGAAGTGAAGCGTGCCATTCGGCCAGTACATTAGGTAAAGTAACGTTCCCCTGGGAACTCTAATGCTTACAACTGCATCAGCCCCAACTGTTCCTGCGAGAAGAGGAAGAGGCCAGTCCTGACCTGTTCTGACCAGATGTTTTGGAAATGTGCCTATTTTTAGCAGATATAATAGCTGTTAATTTATCAAAAGTGTAATAGGTATTAACAAAGCAGACTCTTTAGTTACAACCTAGTAATAAAATGCAAGAGAAGAAATTAGGGATACGGAAGAGGTTATGTTTGAATGCATAGGACTATATTCAATACGAGTTTAAGAAAATTTCCAAGTTATTCTGCTTTCTGTAATAGATACGATATGACTGATTTAGACATGAATGCAGAAAAAAAAGATCATTTTTCATTAGCTTATGCCAAATTTGTTCAGGAATCTGTAGAGACTAGACATAAGAAAAAGGGCAAGACACCTAATGTAGAAACTCATGCTGCAATGAGAGCAACTGAGTTACAGCTATAGAGGTTTATTTGCAAACCTTAAACCTTCTGCTTTGAGCTCTGGAAGGAGGGAATCCATATTCCACAAACAAGAGGAAACTGTGTTCATGTTCTTTTATTAATATCCTTTCAAATTGCTGAAATGAGGTTTGTCAAAGGAAGAAACATTTACAAAAAAACAAATATTCTTCTTTCCTTCCTCCTCTTTCCCCTAATTTATAGGCCACCAATAGCCCACCAATTTTCTTAAACTTTTTTTTTTTTTTAAAATGAGTACCTCTTCCCAGCATAAATATGTGAAAGCAGTCATATACATTACCATTTTGGAGTGCAGGGGTTTCATTCTGTTTCCCATGTCTCAAAGGAGTAAACTCATTTTTTTTCTATGAGGATCACTGGAACTACAGTGAGCTTGCACTCCAGGAAATGAGAACAGAATGGGGTGCTGGGGGTTTTTACAGGCTAAAATTTCTGGATTTCTGAAGCACTTATTCAGGCTTTTTTCTTCACAATTATTAACAATAGTTTGCTGATTGTTGAGCAACAAGACTTTTTACACACAACGCAAACAGTTCAGTAAAAATAACAATTGTTATTAATAATAGTCATAAGGTAAAGGCATCATTTAACAAAAAACTTTGTTCAGCAGTATGGTTTTGCATTTGCTCTTTCTGACCAAATTAGAAAGACTAGACAGTTTTTCATTCCATTTTTTTAGCTGCGTTATTTGCAGGAAACATTTCTTCTCCAGCATAGCTTTGGCCGTGTACAGTGCCTATCTGTGCATACAAAGCATCCCATATGGTTGAAGTAGGCTGGAGGGGTTGCTACTAACCATATTTAAAAAAGCAGATGTTACTAATCTTCTAAATATTACCCCCAAATGATGTCACTTGTGACTGACAACGGTTGGGCTCATCAATCCCTTCCAATGTCCTTTTGCATGTAACGTGTAAGGGAAAGCAAATTTTGCTCAAGAGGTATGCCTCTAAAAGGGCAGATCACTTTATATTACTATTGAATTGTTAAGCAGAATGTCAGTTCCTGCAGGGGGATGTATGTATACAGTAGGGCAAGAAGGAAAAGAAGTTTGCCTGCTAATAGGACATTCAGGGAAACTTTTAGGACAGCCATTTCAGAGTCAGGCTGCATTGTGACAAGCTGAGGTTTTTAGCTCCAAGTGCCTGCAATACACAAAGGCAACTTTCTTTTACATGTACAGAAGGCTTCTTTACAGGTTTGCACATGAATGTACTGGGTGCTTCTGTGTACAAAGCCAATGTCAGTTCTACAGGTGCTTTTCAGTCGAAGGCACTTACAGTAGTGAGTAAACAAAAATGAAGGGTAGCACTGAAAATTTTGACCATAAATGGCACAGAAATGAAATATCCACTGGTAGTAATCCTGAAATAAATCTGACAGCAATGTATAAGCAAGGTTTAATTTTTATGGCAATAACATAGTGATTTTTTCATTATCCTTATAAATCCTTCTCATTCTAAACCCCAGAGAGTAGCCACCGGTTCAGATGCGAGTTGATGCCCTTCCTGGATTTCTAGAAAGTTACACACACAAAACATGGGCTAATATTTCCATCAGGAACCAGTTAATGTACTAGAGGTTTAGAGCAATGGTACATCTCAAGCTCCCTCCCTTCTGCCAGTAATAGTAAGCATCTTCATTTTAATCTAGCGTGAATTTCTTTCCCAAATTCTCTGTGTTCCCTTGCAAGGCTCACTGTAGGTCTTTCCCATCCAATTTTTGTCATTGCCATCCTAATATTCTTCCTTACAGATACTGTACTCTGCCAGCTCTGCCTCCTTCCATACACACTTCACTCAGATATTTGCGTTAATAATATTCTGCAGAAATGATACTCAGGTATTAAGAATTTTTTAATCCGTTTTGAACACATGGCCATTAAATACTTATGTCCCCATTTTGGGGAGAGTAAGTAAGAGCACTTACCTTAACACCACTGTATAAAACTCTATATAGTGGTCTGGGTTTTCCTTTTTATTTCATGATTATTTTTAACTTCTTTATGGAAGTTGTTACCTGTTTAGTGACAAAGACTGTATGAAGTCCTAGGTCCTAGAACAGAGGAAGATGGAAAACGCTTCTTGGTTCCTAACTCTAGAGCCCTTTTTAATTAAAATGTGAACTAAAAGCTCTATTTCAGCAACTTTTGCAGGCCCATATAAAACTCTATATAGTGGTCTGGGTTTTCCTTTTTATTTCATGATTATTTTTAACTTCTTTATGGAAGATGGGATTTGTTACCTGTTTAGTGACAAAGACTGTATGAAGTCCTAGTCCTCTGAACAGAGGAAGATGGAAAACGCTTCTTGGTTCCTAACTCTAGAGCCCTTTTTAATTAAAATGTGAACTAAAAGCTCTATTTCAGCAACTTTTGCAGGCCCATGCAATCAGTACTTCTCTCTTCGTTTTTCTTTACACGCATCTCTCTTTTACAGTCAAGGACACAAACTCTTAGAAAGCAATATGAGCAAAGACATTTCACCCCCACGTACCTTTTCATTGCATAAACCAGATATCTATATTTCATTTGGAGGCAACTGACTAGTTCTGCAATTGAAGATTGACTATTTTATATCTCTCTCTCTCTCACATAAAGAGTATCTGTTATGCCTAACATTTTCAACAAGGTCTAATCTAATTTGTAACAGTGTAATGCAATTCTCTGCTCCATGCTTACCTTGTAAATTTACATTTTTGTCTTTCATAACACATATGAAACTTATTTACACTTTGCTTAGTCTCTGCTTGTTGCCAGCGTGGACTTCAACCATTCCAAGCAGAAAATGAATAGAACTTGGGGAAAACTTGAGTGATTGGCAACAGGCACACATGGTTAAATGTCAGCATTTTGGTATGTCATTTAATGGTCAGACACTTCAGTGTATTGCCATCCAACAAACCTATGAGACATATTATCAAGGAATATATGCCAGCTCTTTTCCAGCAAACTGCTTGATGCCTGATGCCAAGTACTGGTGGGTGTATACCTTTTTATGCTGTCACTGCATTCAGCCTCCAGGGTGTTGCGTGAAAGGATCACTGGATGTTAATGAATAACAAAATGTGTCATTTCCCTTTAGAATTTTCTATCTATCATATACAGTGAAAAAGACGTGTTTGTTTTCTACTGCCTGTATTTACATGTGTGTCAAAATACGTACTGTTAAACCTGGCCACATGCTTAGACAGTATGTTGTCTTGTTAGTCTTTTTTTCATTATTATTATTGCACATGATCATACACCCCGTTTCATATAAAAAATAAGAACCACAGCAAAATAAATTAGAACACAAAGATCTGTTTCTTGCTGCCTGGAGTAGTAGCTTGTGTTTAAAACTGCACTTTCCATAGACAATGGATTTGTAAGAAAAGAACTTAACCCATTTTAGGTATGTTGCCACTAATATGTCACCAAAATATGATAGAAAATAAAAAAATGTGTGAACCACCATTATAACTCAAACCCACAGCTGAATAAATATTTTGAAAAAGATTTTGTGAATACCTTGTAAAATAGATATTAATGTTTGTTGTGTTCATATTCCTTTAATGACATATCTACCGTTGCCCAATTTATTTGTTGAAATAAAGAGCTCAGACCTGTAGATGAGTTTCATATAGTTTTGGGAGAAAACACATTCATTTTGGACACAGAACGAAGCAACCCATGAAGTTCAGTCAACCAATCCACAAGCCGGTATCAGGCCATTGAAGTCTGACTGCACGAAACCATTGTGGGGCACTTTCTGGTCAGCTAACGAATAGGCGCAAAAAAGCACATCTTTGAAAATAAGAGTTGGAAGAAGTTGTTTGTTACAAATTTTTCCTTCAGCTCTTCTCAGAGCCTTCCTCACTTGCAGGTTTATGCTTTAAGCATTTGCCCACAGGTTTCTCCCAACTAGACCAAGCTCAAAGCATCAGGGTACAATAAAGCACTCTAAATTGGTATCCCAGTGCCACTTCTCATAATGTTTTGCAGTTGCACGAGAAAATCGGTATAACTCTTATATATAGGAAGAATAGCTGCAGGTATTAAATTGCACTACATGCAAGTAATTTTATTAGACAATCTAGCAATTAGAAATTAGTATTTGTAATTTTCTTTGCAAATTCTAAAGGCTATATGTGATACTAGTATTTTCACAGATAATGTGTGCTATTTCCCAGAGAAAGAGATGTGGTTTTTTGTGTGTGTACAGTTTTAACGAAAACTCAGTTCACTGTGGATCTTTAATTGTGTTTTTCAGCAAACTGATTTAAAGTTCCCTGGGGCACGCATACTGTAGGATTGTGACATATCACACCAGGTTAAGTCAAACTCAAAATGTTATGTGATATGACAGCATGTAAAACACATGATTAACGCATCCACTGGGAAACTTGGCTTTATGAAAAATGGTGCACCAGGGAAACTCAGGGCACTCTCTGGTAAATTCTACTTTTAAAAAATAAAAAAAGACTCAAAAGTATAATACTATGTTAGCTTCTGTTTGATATCCACAGCTTTCTCCTTTGGATAAAATGTCACTGTCAAAGATCAAGAAATATTTGTGGTCAAAGCAAATAGCAAAAGTTGTACTTCTCTTGGAAAAGAATTGATTTCCTGACAATTCAGAATATGATAACTGGGATGAAGAACCTACTAGAGATCCATAAACATAGAATTTCACTCAGTAGTTCCTGAAATTGTAGATACATACTACATCCTTTTCTACCAAAGGATGTAAAGCTACCATTTGCCAATACAGGGAGAACAGGTCTCTTTTCTTCCCTGTGTGAGAGTAACCATTTCACGTGTCTACATTTGCTGGACAAAGAGCATCCAGTATTACAGAGGCATCATGAAAGAGGGCTACACCAGGTATGAGCTACACCAGGTGGACTTCAGATCCAGTCTACTCCCTCCTGCAGCACTGCTAAAGTAGCTCTTGAAATTGCCTGTCTCTGTGATATGTCACCCCAGTCTGGTGCTAAACAGCAGAACCATTGGCCACTCTCCAGGTTTTATGGTCCTGCTCTGATGCACTTATTAAGAAACAACAGATTTTTGTATTTTTTAAGCTATCTTTTATAACACCAAACTGTGATGCTATTTGGCAATTTTTAAAATTGATCTTTTACTGGAGTCTTCCAGTCCTTTCCCTGCTCTCCCAATCAGCTTTGAATTGAGTGGTTAATTTCAACTAAATTTGATAAGGACAGAGTTTCAAAAATATTGAGTTTCTCCAAGTCTTGTCAAAATAGACAGCCGGCAGAGGACAAAGATCCTCTTTGTGTCCTTTCTCAGAGAAAAGCTTAAATGCCGCTCAATCCTTATTAGACAGAAGAGAATCCACACTGCCACTCACCTTCAGGACTCATCTGGATTGGAAAGCAAACTGAAATTCTTGAAACTGCTTGCTTTTTATTGCAAAGTCTGACAAAACTCTAGCTGCCTAGTTTACTACACGACTACTTCCTGAAATGCAGTGGAAAATGGAAATACAAGAAGTCTGGAACGCACAAAGGAATCACAAACGTGGGATCCTGTGTGCCATTACTAAGTGGCAGAGCACAACCAAGCCATGAGTGAGTACGGACGGGTCATCTCCAACAAGGAGGAACTGACAATCAAAGTCATCCCGCTTAGTTTCATCAACATTAGTTTCAGCTTGTGCTGACAGACTAGAATAGCCCCCAAACTCTGCCAGTTGCTGAGGAAGAGACATATATCTTTACAACAGACCAAGGGTCCAGCTCGTGCTACAGCCCTGATTCTTTGATTGTCCTTTGAACTCTGGCCCGGAAGGTGATACAGGGAAAAATTTCTCGAGATACTAGCCTACCTGAGCACAGCTACTACAGACACTACAGGCACAGTGTGAGCCCCAGGAAAAAGGTCTATGTTTACTGGAAGCAGGGCTGGATGGAGCAGGGCACTGAGCGGCTCTGTGCGAGTCACTTGCCTGTGACATGCTCCAGGGTGAGGTAAATCAAGCAGAGGTATTGGAAAGGTTACAGCACCCTTGTCCATTCTGGTACATCCAGCTTTTGCAGTAAAGCCTTCTAATACTCAGGTGTTGATATTAAGGCAGAAGATACAACCTTATCAATCCACAGACATAAAAAGGAAAGATGTTAGATGTATCTAGTGCCCAATCTGGTATGCCTTAAAAATAATCTAGTTTTTAAATTCTGTACTTTTTGAAATTCAGGATTTATTGAAACTTAAAATACTGGCACTCACAGTTCCCACTGTCTTCTGTTTTGGCCAAATTTCAGAATCTGAAATGCTAGGACATTTCTAAGGGTGTCTTTTGAATATGGCATTATCCAATAATCCAGTGAATTCTCTACAATCCACAGAAATAAATTGTGTGGACTAGATTAAGCGTAATCCAAGGATGATGAATGAATATCCTTTCAGTGGGATCACTAGGGATGGAGGGCCACAAAGAGCACTCTTTGTGCAGGCTTCCCACAGTTCTGTTAAAGCTTTTACATTCTGACCTGAAGCATCCAACTATTTTGGACTGAAATTGTAAATCATGCTGGATTATGTAATGTTTAACATATTTGGAAGTCAATAAGGAAATATTTCCCCCTCTCACTTCTCCTAGAAAAAAAATAACACTTGTCCTGTCCCCACCCTCTCACAGGAACAATAGGAATGGCTTAGGAAGAATCAAGTGTTCTGAATGTTCAAGCTGTTGATTTGGGATGTGTAAAATTTACAGGGTTTTATGTAGAAAATGGAGCTTGCCAAAAATCAGATTTTCTCTTTTTCAAAAAAAAATTTAATTTCTCAGTTCTTAGAGCAAAACATTTCAGTTCTATTTTTTTTTATAGAACTCAGCCTTTCTTCTGAAACGTGAAACAAATTGTCAGACCTTTCCGCAGTGCAAAAAAAAAAAAAAAAAAATCCAATTCCCCTCTCTTTTTTTCCCTTTTTGAAATATTTTTCTTTATGGGAGCTTTAGTTAAGACAGTTTGGAAATTGTGCTATTTCAAAGAAGCCCGCATTTGTGATTGTAAAGAAATATCCTGGGTAAATTACTGACTCCTCTGGCAAACAGTGGCAAACTCCTGTAAAGCGTACAGAAGAACTTTGTATCGATGGTGTGCTTGAAATGATGTTATAAGCAGTTATTGACATACATACACGCAGAATAATAAACATACTATATTAATCCAGTTCAAGTGAATAAAGACATTCCTGAGGTCTGGACAGTTTTCTGCAGAGTGCTACAGAAAGGTAGGGTGCCTGACACTCTTGTAAGAACTCTCTGCCTAAAAAAGCATACTTAGTGCTGAGCCTGTCCACAAAGTTTATACCACGCGCAGCCGAATAGCCTTTTCATTCTGCAGGCGCAAGGTAAATGTTTCAAATGTTTTTGTCAGAGGCAGAGGTACTGAAGAGATCAAATCGCTGTAAGAAAAAACCCAGCCAGAAGGAGGATTTGCGATGGCCACGCAGGAGCCTTGCTAGCCTGCTGCCCAGCGAAGCAGCAGCGACAGCAGCTCCTGCTCCCGCCCGGGCTGTCGGTGGACTCAGGTTCCTCGCCCTGAGCAAGAGAAGCAGGGTGCGCTGCAGAGGTCACACATGCTGTCTTTGGGAAGAGAAGGGGGAGGAACGGGAGCTCTGGTCTGCGTGGGGGTTGTGTATGTGTGTGTCCGTGTGTGTCTGTCCTTTTAATGGCCTGTTAGGCGGAACCTCAGATGATTTTAGGAGATAGACGCTTACTGCTTTGCTGCTGCACCCTTATGGCAAAGTCCTATGGAATTTAATAGGGTTGAAGCCAGTTGGATTATACTGAAATGCAATATAGTTTCACAGAAAAGACTTTTTAAAAAACCTCAACACCTATAGAGTTTAATAGCAATGGCTGTCGTCTTATAACATTTTAAAACCACCATATGAGTTTTTAATAGACCATTTTATCTCTACTGTATATTCCTTTGGGTTGGCTTAAAAATGCTATAGACAAGTTATCATTCTCTGCTCAGTTAGTTTGGATTTTTCTATGAGAGGCAGTTGAAGTGATTGAGTAGTAATAGAAATGGACAGTTCCATTAAAGAATAAGTAACCATGCAGTTGTGCTGCAAAACCAAAGTAGTGCTCTTGCTAGCCTGATCCTTTTTTAAAACAAAGTGGTGCAAAAGAAATGCTGGCCAGGTCTTACTCAGTGTACTCTGAGTATACCTGTTCTTTCTTAACTTTGTGCTTTTGCTAGTTGCATAAGCTGTGGTTGATGCTGAACAAACACATAGAGAGAGAAAAGGGAAAACCGTAGCCCCAAAAAACTTGCTATCTGAAAGCATAGTTCACCAAAACATAAATGATACATTATGTGAAAACATCAATAAGAAATGCCTTTGCATTTGTTAGCATGTTTAAGTGGATTCTTGTGGAAGTGGCGAGAGTCACATTTACTTCTGTTACAGACAAGCTTCTGCTAGTGTGAGTGCATCACTCCTTTCTCTGCTGGTCTGCTAAGAGCTTCGGCATGAACATGAAGGGAAAAAGGCTCACTACAGGGTTTCAACAATTTATTACATGATAGGGGCTTATTTTTGCCCATTAATCCCAGGCCTCTTTCAAATGAAGCCATAAAATTATGCCAAGTTACTGTGCGAGTTGTGATATTGCCAGCTCTCAGCTGAGGTGAGAAAACCTTTCGAATGTATTTCATTTGGGACTGAGACACA
Organism: Aptenodytes forsteri; assembly: GCF_000699145.1. Lineage (NCBI taxonomy): Eukaryota > Metazoa > Chordata > Aves > Sphenisciformes > Spheniscidae > Aptenodytes > Aptenodytes forsteri. Next base: position 13,726,570 of record NW_008795405.1, read on the forward strand.
AACTTGTTCTGTAAAGTTGTTCTCTTCCTTAGTCATCCACTCAGTTTTCATGGCTTTCTGCTATTAGTCCTCATTTTAACTGCTGAACTGTTGGGCCAACAATATTATTAAACATAGCTCTAAATACTGCTAATGTGAAAAATTTGCATCAAAGATACAATCTGTGGCCAAGGAGTATAAAATGAATTTGCTTTATATATAAGACTGAGAGGGGATTTTGTAGGGGCAGTTCGTTAGCTAGAAACCACATTTTATAAAGTTCTTGGATGTTTCAGAAGTTTTAGTGGAAGACTGTATTTTTTATAAAAACCTCCAAGAAGTTACTGTTCTAACTAATCCAAGAGAGAAGGCAGAGGACTCAAGGCCATGGAGTAAAGTCAAGTCAAATTTTATTATTCCTTAGTAAAAGCAAAAAGCAGGTCGGTTGCAATTTAAAAAGAATACTGATTGGATATATTTAAACCATGTTCACATAACTGAGGGCTGTGAACATCAAAACAAGCAACTCAGTACGTGAATCACCAGATGACAGAGGAATTAACTGATCTGTTAATGTGCAAATGATTTCAAAATGAATAACTAGGCCTGTGCTCATCTGAAAGGAGACTGGAAATCCTACAGAGGTATACAGCCATACAAGCAAATAAAACACGGACATGGAAATTCAGACCTGCATTCAGACTTTGCAAAACTGATAAATAACAGATTCTGTTAACTGAACCTAGGCTCGGGAAATAACCACCCTCGTTACACACTCCTGAATTTAAGTTCTCCCTGCAAATTACTAAGCCTTGGCCCATTTGCTGTCTGACTCTTCCTGTCATGGGAGTCAATACTCCCACATCTCACCTTTAACTTTTTCAGCCAGCATTCCGTGTCATGTACTGTACCTCTTTATACGCATGTCAAAGAAGGACTGGAGAAAAAAAGGGAAAAACTTTGTTATCTACTTTCATTGTCCTGCCTGAAATACTTTGTTCAGTTAAACAATAATAACAAAAATCTCATATTAGGTGTACAAACCTCCAAAGCTTTTTTTTATTTTATTTTTTAATTCTGATGCACAGCAAGCTCTTTATTCTATCCATTTTTAATTTGCTTCCATTTCACATATGGCTGCTCTCTGCTCTACCATACATCAGATTTTTCTCAGCTATGTGTTTCTTTTCTGTGCCCAGAGCATTCTCCAGAGGGATTTCTAGTGAGTGTTGTTTCTTTCCAGACTTTTGAAGAGCCTGCCAGAACCAAGCCTTTGCTGTTGCGGGACGAGTCTCAGGAAGGGCTAGCCTAGCCAAGACATCGGGCACAGCGCGAAAGACCCCTCTTGCCTTCTTCCCTTCCCCACAGCCCATGGCTGCACCTTCTCACCAGCCCCTGCCCGCTCCCTGTACTGTGCCCTCCCTTTGTCCTGGAAACACACAGCCCCTACCGAGTGGTCTGAACCACCGGATTACAGCTGGCGCCCTGAAGGCTTTCACTGGTACCTAAACCAGAGATTAGAATTAGGATAATCCTGCCTCAGGTAAAGGATGCCCAGACAGCCTGAAGCCAGCCTCATTAGGAGATCCTGACCCTCCACCAGAAACATTGCCACTGTATGTAGCATGCAGTGATATTTTTGTATGGCATTTCATGACGCTCATCAGTGACAGATTTTGGCTCTAGGACATAGAAGGCCATGATGACCCAGTCAACAGGAGTTCAGATTTCAGTTGTGAGGTAATGTGATGCCTACTGTCCTGTTCATGCAGGAGAAGAGATTAGATGTGGTCTAATTAGGCTCCAACTTCATTAAATTGTCTGGGAAAAGTGTATCCATCTTACAAGGTAAGAAACCTTTCTCTCATTGATCATTCTCAGTTTCCAACCTGGACCCAAACTGTTGCTGGGACCTCTGTGGCCTCCCTCGGTAAAAGGATGAAGACAGCTAATAAAAAGGAACATCATTTCCCTCAAGTAACCAAACATTGTACCAAGACCCTCTTTTCTCTAGCCTCTCCAGGGGCCTTTTCCTGTGTTCCTTTCCACCTCTGGTTTATTAATGAACCAGACCTTCTATGGAATGGGTATCCGCATTGAACTCCTGCTAAATTATGATAATTTGAACTTAACCTCTTGACCTATCCAATATGTCCTTCACCTGCTGTGGAGAAGGAAAAAACATCTTAAAGGAGACATGGATCTGGTTTGCTCCTGCTGGTGAGACAAAGCCCTTTGGCACATATACTGCAGAAGTATATTGCTTTCATCTGGCCTTTGAAGAACAGTGGGGACTTTAAAGGCTTAAGAAATATTTAATGATGAACTGTCATTTGCTAAAGGGAGAAGCAAACCAAAATGAACTTGGTTTTTAAATGACACGTGTTACTGTTTAGATAAACAAAACATAAGTTCAGCTGGATCCTCCATCAAGAAGAAACCTAAAATCGTAGCCGTTTGTAAACTGGTAGTTCACACATTTTTTGGTCTCTTTTCTCATGAAATGATAACATGACATGCCTATGGAAATAGTGAAATAAAGGGTGGGGGGTTTTAAGAGTAGAATAAAATATCAACATTTATTGCAGCAGATTTACGGCTAATTTTTGTAGTACTACTGTTTGTAGGTTTCCAAATATTACATTACTAGATTTTTGAATCTTACTTGTGGGTTTGCATGTATAGTGTTATTGAATTTGTTGTTTGCTAATATGATATGAGAAATTGTTATGGTATCAATCTTTCCAATAATATCTGCAATTTTAAATCCTTAAAGCATGTTCCTATTGTATCGCAACCAGTAATGATATATGTATTATTTTTAGCACTGATTTTGCACTGCAAAGCTATCAGATTTCCATAGTGTTTATTAATTTTAGTTGCCCCTAAGATCTCTCTATGTTAGCAGGATGCTTATTTTGAAATGCAGGGGGAAGGAGAGGAATATTTTATCAATTTACAGAGAGTTTATAAGACTGAAAATTCTGGAGTCAGCACCACAGCTTAGGGCAAAATCCTACTGTTATGCAATATGGCTGTTGAGGAGGGAGGAGCGGAGGGGTGCTGGCAGGAGAACCAGCCTACTTGTGCAGAACCGGGTAGAGCAAGGCAGCTAGGAAGAGAAAATGTTCAGGGAAGGTACCCTGTGCTATGCACCCTACATGCTAGTCAGGGCCTAGCAAACCATAGCTGCTACTGGTCTCATAGGTGCTGGGTGGAAGGGTAGCAGGTCCCAGAGGAGGCAGCAGTCTGTGAGTGGAAGGAGGGCCCTGGTCCCTCCTTGCCCTATGGCCCAGCACCCAGGTGTATATCAAGCTACGGAGTGGTGGTGGTTTACTAGCGAGAATGGCAAAAGACCTATCAGTGATTTTACCCTATCTTGAACAACAATGGAAATTCCTGCATATTTGGCTAGAGCAAATATCCATGGATGAAGACAAATCAGTATTTTAGAACTAAGTTTATATGTTATCTTTAAATCACATTCAACATACTATTTATGATATGCATTTTCTCAGGAGATATTGTTTATGCTTATTCTTACAGGAATTTTCTAACATTCACTCATTTATATTTTTAATAATCTCATGCCACTAAACGTTTATGTTCTGGGGGAGCTTAGCTGAACTTTAACAAAAGACTGAGTTGCTTTTCTTTCCCCGTAAGTGTGAGAGTATGCACTACTATTCAGATCTAAAAGCATGCTATAGCGTATAACCTAGTGAAGAATCCTACAGCCTGCAAAGTAAGAGAACTCAGAGTAAATGATGCCTTCATGAGAAGATAACATTTTACTCAGAAGTTCATTTTTTTTAATTATGAAATCACTTCAAACAGTTTCAAAATGTAATGGAAACAATATGGTGTGGCTCTTGATGTTGGCTTCTACAATTAGTGTGTTATTAATTAAACTCTCGAATAATATAATAACTTGACTGTTGGAACCTCTCTTTGCATTTAAAATACATGCAGACTGTGGCTCCAATTATAAATAGACCATAACTCTAAAGGCTTAAAACTGCAAATTAAAGTATTCAGAGACAAATTGTTAAATTTATGTTATATTCTTGAGCAATTATTTTTGTGCATTTTTATTTTGTTCCATATACTATATCCAAGCATCCTTTTTCACCAGCAAATTTTTGTTGCAGTGGACATGTGCATCTCTTTCTCTATTAACACATGTGCACACACACACACGTGCTTGCACACTCTTACAGTTAAGTGTCATTTCCTGAGCAATTATCTGCCTGTGTCTAAGCAGGGATAAGTTGGTCTGAGATAGAACTAGCACCCTGTTATCTCTGTTTATCTACTTTTTGAAAAGATGTTCCACAGAACTGTGATTAGCCACATGACATTGCAGAGGAGCTCCAATGCTCCTGCTTCCGTTGAACAACCAGTAAAATTTCTACAGTCCCAATGGGCTTTGGAGAAGGTTCATGGCTTGGCAATAAGAAATCTGTTTGTAACTCTCAAAAATCAAGTTGTTTTCTAGCATGAATTAGCAGTTGGTATGGGAGTCACAGCTCCATCATCCATCTCCGATAAAATCAATTTATGAAGGTGTTTTGTCATCTTTATCCTTTACTCATGGCCAGACTTAACATCTGTTAACATCAGTGGAAAGGTTCCCATGGACTGAAATAATTTTTGGTTTAAGAACTTGGTTTAAAGACTTTACGTTGTTAAGTCATTGGTCAGTCACCTGGAACCTCTGAATTAAAAATGGCCAAAGAGACTGGGGATGTCCAGCAAGAAGTGTTACTGGACTATAAACTTTTGGCAGCCTTGTTTGAGAACATTTGTTCAATCAGCTATAGAGTTATGCTGACTAGATCTATATGGAAAATTTTAACACAGAACATTTTGTTAGAAAAATGGTTTCAAGGCAAGTAACCTTTTTTTTTCCCCCAAAGCTACATGGATATGATTAGGTTTCCTGTAAAAAAAGAAAACGTTTAAATAAATTATTTTTAGACTTTAGAGCAGATGCTACTTAGTACTGATTGAAACATTCTGCTTGATCCCAAATTTTACAAGTTTGTGTTTTGTTACAAAAACAATGAACAAATGAAAAGCAATAGAATGTTTTAACCAATGCCATATTCTAATCTGTCAACAGATTATGCATGGCTATTTTTGGCATGGATTGGTATAATATAAAAAGAATACAGGAGTATGAAATTAGATTTGAAACAAAATTTCTACACTTTACAAAATAAAGAAAGTTTCTAAAATGGCATTTTTTTCTGATTTTTTTTTTTTTTTTAAAGAATAGGAATAAACTTTAAAATAGTGTTACTTTCCCATAGATCAGAAATTTAGCACAAAATGCCAGGTTAGAAATTATTCCATATTAACTTTGGACTTTATCTGTCTCAGTATTCTCATGGTTGATATTAGAAGGAGCGAGAAGAGAGTTATGAATAAAGCTATCACAATTTATTCCTGGTGTCTTATTCCTGTGTTTTCACAGAGAAATAAAAGAACTAATTCAAAGCATGCTTTAGAACTAAGGAAAGCTAACAACCCTATTTCAAAGCACCCTCCTCCCTCACTTGAAGGGAAAGCATAAACTAGCAGTAAATCTTTATCAAGGTAAGGGACAAGCTTACTGATACCAGTTCAAGTGCTAAAGCCACTGAGGGGGAGGGTGTTAGCATCTGTGGATATTGTTTTTGTGTCTCCAGCAACAAGCTATCTAGTTAACTGAGTTGCCAATACAAAGCCAAAGAGCTATAAACCAGCTCTACACAGCTGTATGCATTCCTCCTGCCGAGCCATCTGCAGATTTTGCCACAAATCCAGTGTTGGCTTCAGAGGTTTTGGTGCCCTGGGAAAACTGGGGAATTTCTATGCCTCCGAGCACAAGTTTACTTACTCAGGCACAAAACACTGTTCTGTCACCAAAATATTGCTGCCCTCCATGGCTGCCTATCCTACACACATCAACTACTTTTCTTCAGCACCTCAGAGGGATTTTTTTTTTCTATTGAAAATCCCAAGCAATTTAGGAGTATGCACAATTTCTCTTCTATTCTTTCATTTGTCATTGAAATGCCTTCCCAACACCGCTAATATTTTGGAGAATATGGGTTGTCAGAGATAAGAATTCCGAGTCAAAAGCCTTCCACTTCTCACTCACTTGGAAACAAGAGACTGAGAGTCTTATCCATTTATGCTGCTCTTATAATTTAGGCTAGACTTTTCAAAAATGCCCTCCCCCACAAGTTCTTTTGCAAGAGATGCTAACACGGCCCCTCAAACATAATAGTTCTGTCAGCCAGGATGACAAATCTGCACCAACCATGAGACATGCTGATAACAACAAAAGCAACAACATCCCATTATCTAGATCACAAATGTGTACCCTGTCTTGCGAATTGGCCATGGATTTGTCATCTAAGATAGGAGAATCCACTCACCTGCCTTTTGCTATAGGAGCAATGGCTATGAATTGAATAATCTAATCTTGGAAAAGAAGTGTGGGAAGGAGTTCCAAAGATCATGTAGCCTTTCCTCATGTCTCAAGGTAGGATCAGTGCAGTGATATCTGTCTCACAGGTGCTTGTTGAACCTCTTCTGAAAGGCTTACAATGGTGACAATTTCAGTCTGCTCATTTGCTTGCAGCAGAAGGAAGTATTGTGCAGTTAATTTTGGATATTAATGATTTAACATTTAAAATATTTTTTTTGTTGTCCCGGTGGTAGTGCAAACCATGTCTAGTATGATTTCAAATTTCATATAAATCCTTAATTGAGACCTAAAGTCAATCCTTGATTATCTGGCATTGGAGAATGGACAATTTGCATTTTATTTCAGCTGTTACTTATACATTACTATTGTTCCTACTGGCAATGGGGGGGAAAGAGTTAATTTTTATATTCCATTAAGAATTTGCATACTGTACTTCAAATACTGAGACAAGGAAGAGTCACAAAGAACAGTTTTATTCATTAAAAACATGGCCAAACACTTTATTCTCTGTTAGTCACAATGACTTGGAGTAATCTTTATATTACCTCCAAAGTCTTTCGGTAATCTTTATGTCATGTCATAGTTAAAACAGAGATACGACCATTAGCTGCATTTCTTCTTAAACATCTTAAAGGCCTTCTTGTGAACTGCACTTTATGCAGGCAGAACTGCTAAAAGTGTGTATAACTCTTAGTTTCATAAAATTGTTACACTTGGATGCAATACTCTTCCATGTTAGTACACAAGAAGTTTTACACAGAGAAGAACACAGGCTTTAAAGAGTGTTTTCTCCACACATAGACGAACTTCCCAACTACTCATTTTAAGCATTTATAGGGATTAAGCATTTTTGAGTGCATAGCCTGCAAATAATTTTCTAAAGTACGTTTAAAAGTATTCATAATGATTAGGCCATAAATAGATGTATTACTAACTTTCATTGGTCCCTGGATCAACAACTCACCAGGGAAAAGAGTAGAGAAACATGAAAGCTGATTCAAGAAAGTTGCAGGGGGGAGGAAAAAAAAAAAACCCTTAATGAAGATCTAGTGCAGTCAAAGATGTTACAAGGATAAAAATCACCTAATTAAGGGATAATCTCTCTTACTTTGTAGTATTGGAGCAATAAATGACTGCAGAGATTGAGTAATCAACAAAGCTAAAACGGGGTCTTTAAACAATCTTCAAACTTGTTTAGCATGCTTGTGACAAAGCAGGCAAGATTATTCCAAATTCTCCAGTGATGTAAATAAACACAACTCCATTGATGTCGTTGGAATTGCACCCTCTATGTCAGCACATATTTTAACCTAGTTTTCTTCCCTCCCTTGTGAGGGAACTTACTTATTTTGCAGTGCGGTCTCCGTGATTGTCTGCTGGTTATTCAAGAGACTGGCTGAGGAGGAACTGAAGTGGTGCAGTTATCAGGTACTGAGTGAAATCCCAGCCCCATTGAGTCCACAGAGAAACTTCAGAGGCCAGATTCCTTGCATCAGATGCACAGGATTGGTTGGCCTATTTGTGAAGGGATGAAGTTCATACCTAAGTGCTTACAGATACACTTCTAAATTAGTAATAGAGGCCTGATATTCCAGCAGGGAGAAGTATTCACATATCCAATTAAAATCCAAAATAGCTATGACAGTTTGAAAAGCAGTTATATCTTTATTTTAAGAAACATCTTCAAGGGATCCAGGATTCAAAATGCTGGCCTCTGCCTTCCTGGGTCAACTGGCTGTTACAGACTGGTAGCATTGTGGGAAATAATGGTATTATACAGAAAATACCTTCTATTCAGTGAAAAAAAACAAAGAGTTTCCTTCTTTCCTTTCTTAATTGAGGTTAGCATATGCTAAAACATTAAATATCCCTCCAACTAGTTCTCTGAATCCAAAGTTGGCAGCTTCAGTCTGTCTCTAGTTACCACAAATCAGAATTGCACAAGATTTTTTTTTTCTTTCTTTTCCTAACTAAGCTAGATTTTTTCTTTACTCATCAAGGACTTGAGACCACTTAATTTTGCTGAGCAGTGCCTTACTCTGGGTGCAGTCCTATTGACATTTTACCCAGCATGTGTAGTGTTGCCAGATTTGTCCTATAGATGATTAGACTGTGGTATCCTATTTAAACAAGGGGTCATTTTTTAAATTGTCTGCACTATTTAAGGAGATAGCCTTTGACTTAAATGGTAGAAAAAGAACATAGTTTAAACAAACACAAAACTGTTGTTGTAAAGAGTTCATAAAGATGAAAGTTTGGGACTAAAATTCTCTGTTTGTGAGCCAGAGAGTGGGAAGGCAAAGCTTGTATTCTGTCTCCTGCTCAGTGTGTATTTACTTTAAACCTAACTTCAAGGTAGAAACAACTCTCCTGGAAAAAGTAAAGAAAATATCTCTGTGTACTGCTTTAAAGATAGGTTTCCTTTAAGCAGACACTGCTACAGGTGCCAAACAGTGTGTGTAACTGATGTTAATAAGGTCTATGTGAGTCTTAGCTGCGATCAGCAAATTCATTTAAGCACTCAGGTTAATACTAAAAACTCAGGCATTAATAGAGGAAAATGCACTCCCAGAGACTCATTTCTTTGAACGAACGAGTTATGCAAGTAAATAGCATTTTGGCTATACACCTTTTACATGGAAATGGGAGTACATAAGGAGAGTTTAATTAAAAATCTAACTATTCCCTTGTCCTGTGCCTGCATGTATGCTAGGGTTAGATAAGTGATTTTTTGTTTTGTTTTGTTTATCATGCAGAATTGCTGTACTGTTGTGCCAATAACCACTACATTTTACATTAGTTGAACACTTTCTGGTAATGCCACACAACAGGATGTTCCCATGGAAACAATGAAGGAAGCAATATCTTGGACTGATGCAATACTAGGGATGTGGAACCATAATTATGGTCCATGGTTAAAATCACAACCAAGTCCCCTTATAAGCTCTTATTTGGTCTCCCTTTATTTCAAATACGCTCTTTAACTTTGGTTGGAGTATTATTTTGATCTGAAATATTGCCAGGCTTAATCAGAAGGCACTGTGTTAGAGATAAGCAGCGTGAAGAAAGTAAGCTTGAAGTTACTTTGGAGTTACAGTTTGTCAGAAATACCTTGGTTTGGATTTACAGATCAATACCAAACATTTCTTTGAGGTTCCCAACCCTCACACTGATTTCTTAAGGCACTTTCAAAACTCTGAGAACTGTCACAGCACAAAAAGTGACTTGTGTGCATTACTTAACAAATTTGCTACTGTGATATTCTTAAACTCCACCTCAAAGAAACAAGCAAGAAAGAATGAGAGAAGGCATAGGGTTCCTTTGCCTTACACTTGCAGAAGGCAAAAGTAGAAGAGTGCATGTGTTAGGTGAGGGGGAAAAGGGGAGGCCAGGAAACTGAGATTTCCAAAGAGTAATCATTCCAAGAAACTTCAATTCTTCCACCAGAATTTAAGAGCTATTTTTGTTGTCTTTTAATGGAGGTTCCTTTTTGTGAGGAAGTTGAAACACCTGATACTATCTATGATTTTTTGCTTAAGTTTCCTTGAATATTGAGAAAGCGTGAGGTAAGCATGGCTCTATTTTCTTTCCTTTAAGTTAATGGAGCGTTGGCCTGGCTTTTTAGAGTTAGATAATGTAAAGATATGAAGTAAGAGCCTTAAGATAGGAAACTGAGGCACAGCCAAACCTTAGGAAAAAACTTGAGCTAAACCATATGTTTTTCTTACTATTAAAGTCACAGTGCAGAAGGGAAGTTCCTGTGTCTCAACACATGGCTTTTAAGCAAGTAAAGAACGGTATAGCATGTGCACTAAACAACAACTTAATTAAAAGGATACCCTTAAGCATTTTAAAATACAGAAGCAAACTTTTTGAGGGGATACAACTGCCAAAACAAACAAATAAAAGCAACTATAGATTTGGCAGTGAATCAATAAAGTATTTCCTGCAAAAATGTGATAATCCTTTTTTTGTGTGCAGTGTTATCTTTAAGTATCAGCCACAGTGAATAATCTTACACATGCAAAAGCTAGGTATGGTAGGCTGTCTATGGGAATATGATCAGATCTCAAGGTTGAAGCTAGTCCATACTAACAGCATTTAGTTTCACTATCTTGTGTGAACTCGTTCTGTTAAACTAGCTTTTAACCACAGACAGATAAAGACCAAAGTTTCTGGTAATTTTGGAAAGATGGATGTGGACAGCCATAAAGAAAAGGCAAGAAAAGTTACATTTTTCTTTGGAAATTGTGGACCTAGGTAATATGTGAAATCTGCATAGCATATGACTGAGAAGCCCAGAAGTGTAACTCAGGTCAATGTCCGGTTGACCAAATGGTCCAGGGCATAATTGTGGCCCTATTGGATTTTGAGGCAATATTCTTACTGAGTTTAAAAGAGTTAAGATTTCACCGTGTTTGGGAACGTTAGCTCTTTGGAAATAAATAGATCTTTGGCACAGAATTTTTTTTTTTTTTTTTTTTTTAGAGGAAGCACTATTATTTTTGAATGGCGTTAACAAGTCCAAGGGCAGTAAGTTTCAGTAGTTTGGAAACTTTGGCTCTTACTGCATATTTTGCTTAGAAACACAAACTCCTGCAGACCTTTCCAACAAGTCCTCTAATCCCTCTGCTCCCTCCACTGGCTTCCCACAGAACTCTGCATTCGTCTGAAGGCCTTTATTCACAAAGCCTTGGATCATATTATTAAAAGATCAGTGAAATACCAGTCTCCAGACTGCCCTTGGCAACTTCATGCTCCTGGCTGACCGGGTTTCTCCACAAGGAGAATGTGCGGTTGTCATTTGTATAGAACAGGGAACTTCACACAAAACTAGTGCAAACTGGCCCAAAGTGTTGGAACAAACCTCAGTTCATTGGTGCATCTTCCTCTCTAAACACAAGAAGCCGGTCATTAACCTCTCCTCTTGTAACACACATACACACAGACACACACAGAGCAATCCTTTTGTGGATGTAAGTTTAGCAAATATAAAACAATGCACTCAACTTCAGAAACATCTCATCTGGCAAGAAGAAGATAGGTGAACAAGTGGCATATGTTAGTGTTCTTCTTTAGCACACTATTGTAAAACACAGGGATAGTGAGTATAACATAAGTTGGTAATAAATATGATACGAGTGCCTGCACAGAAGAGAGTAATGGAAGACCAGGTGCTCCAGGGCAGGATGAATGGAAAGTCCAAATGTAGATGAACAAACATTTCTACAGTAGGCCCAATCCTGACCACAGTGAAGTCAAAATTTCCAGCTCAGCATCCTTCCTGAAAAAATGCCTTCTTGGAGGCCTTTCCTCTTCCAAGGACATGTATGACAGTAATGAAACATATTCTGTCAACTATCGAAATGAGGTTTTAGTATGCAACTCCACACAGAAAAGGTTCAGCATTGCGGACATAAATCAGCTTTGCTCCACCAAACAATAGGCTCAGAGCCTGGCCAAGAAGACCCACAACAAAATTAGCATCGAGAGTGTTGACCAGGGTAAGTATTCTGCTTTGTCTCAATGGAAACTGGCAGTGCTGTGAGCTCCAGAGGCCACTGGTTCTAATCGAGCTTGTCTCAATAGTTTCCTCCTCCTTGTCAGCAGCTGGACAAAAGCAGAATTAATGCCTAAGCCCATCTGTACTAGTTCAGTACTGGGAAGAGGAGTTTCCATGAAGCCATGAGATAGACCTTTGGGAGTAGGCAGGATGCTATAACAGACAGCGTGCTGAAGGCAAGAGACAGAGACCTGGGGTCAGAAAAGGAGTTGTTTTTGTGGCTACAGGCCTGAATGAAGTCATGTCTTAGCTGAGGATTTTATGTGTAGCCTTGCTGTTTTTGTAGTCTCTACTTAAAATGAAAAGAATTGGTATAATTACTGTGTACGAACAATAGTTAAATTCTTCACCCTTGGTCCATGCTTACATAGGCCCAAATACTATATAAATTTCAACACGTTTAGCTTAGCACATGTAAAACATCTCATTCAATTCAAAGGTTTCATTGATAGTGACTGGAGTTAAAAGCATATGTATGTCCATAAGGACTCAGGGCAATACATTCTTAGGACAAGAGCTGTCCCTCACACCATGCCTGTACAGTACCTAGCCCAGGGAGGCATATCATTGCTGTGGAATAATAGTAATGATGTACTAGACCAGGAATTGCTCCGAGTTTGCCTTCTGGTAAGAAACTGACCCCATCTCAAGTTCCCAGCATTATCATACAGCAATGGAATGAGATTATTGTTTCCTCTAATTAGAAAATTGGTGGTAGGGCCCAAATGCCCCTACTCAAATTCATTGTGATAGGTGCTGCATAGCAAAGAGTCATTTTTGTTTCTTCTCCAAAGAATTAATCATCACTGTTGGTGGCACAGGCACTAACCACTACCATCAGCTGAAAAGTTTATTATGGATTGCTTCTTGAAATAAAACATAACTTTTATTGGAAGTTTAAAGATAAATAAAAACAGCTGGAGGGAAAATACTATTAAATACTCTGATGAGCCCCATGATGTTCCACTTAAAGAAAAAAATTCCTTTTGCTTCGTTTTAAGGACTGTTGTCTGCTGTGTTATAGTTAGCTTTTCTTTCATGTGGGACAAGTGAAGCTGAAAAGGGAATTTACTTAAAACTGTGTATTGAAATTGCAGCTTACAGGAGCTTATGGTCAGTGCAGTTCCAAAAATCCTTCACTATTTCTGTAATAGATGGTCCTTCAACTTATGCTTCCTCTATCACTTTTATGTAGCTTTCTAATTAGACTTCTTTTAAAACATTTTAGTTGTTTGCTTTCTGTGGACAGACAGAACGCCAAATGTTCAGAATCCTCTCATCTTTGAAAGTGACACTGCTCCGTTCTGGGGACCGGGTTTAAATTATTAATAGAAGATAAGCTCAGACACACAAATAAAGGCAGGCTGGGACCAGCCATGGGATAACAGTACAAGAAGCAGCTCATGCCAGCACACCCATATTTTCTGCATCCTGCAACCGGGCCACGTTTCTGGCTGCAAGAACAGCTGCCTGGAATTGAGGAACCACCCAAAGAGTCCAGAAACAAAGAAACTCACATGAAGTTATTCGGTAGGAACACACAGATAGGGAGAGGATTTACAGGATACAGAGTTAGTCTGTATCTGTGCAAGCTCTTGTAAAGCATCATTCAGGTGGAATAGTATTTGTTGAACTCTTTAGGTTCTCATAGGAGGTTTTTCGCTGTTGCATATGAATGTTTTCATGTAATGCATTAAGTGTTATGAAAGGTTTGGTTTTCCTGTTTCTTGAGGATACCTTAAAGACCAGACTTGCCTCCTGTGCAGACAGCAAGCCCAAGAGACCAGCTTCTGGTATGGCCAAAGTGCACACACTGGAACACGTGTGACCCTGCAGGCTGGATCATGCTATCAAGCATGCTCAGATAGGCTGCATCCAAACTGATGGTGGGTCAGCAAAGGGTGGGATGCTGAGCATGCCATGCTTGCAGCTGACTTGATGTGTCCCTCCAGGAAAAATTCAAATCACCTCTCAGGAAGGGAAACAATATCTCATGGTGAAATGTATCAGCAGCCCAAAGGATAATGAAGCTATGCATCTTCTCGCTTCCCACTCAAGGAAAAGCCTCACTCTTTGAGCCTTGGAGGTTGTTTAAATTTCAAGAGCTGCCCTGAATCTCTGAGTAATTATTAGCTTCAACTGGAAGAAGTTTTTGTTGATCTCAGAACATTGCCTTTATGCATTTCCTCAATAAAGACAAAATTTAAACTGGTTTGGATAGCTAAAACCAGCATGGATTTTTCATTTGTTTGGATGACTAGTGTTTGTTTCAAACTTTGTGTTTGAAAGAACTCAGGTAGATATCATATCTGTGTGGTACATTTTCTACTTCCCAAAGGACTGATTACTCTTGACAATAAGGGTTAAGACTCCTTCAGGCTTTCCAGAATTCCTTGGGGAGTAAGTCCCCTGAAGTTCAGCGTCAAAGTCCTGGTGACTGGAGGACACAGAGAGCCTGGGTCTCTGTTGTTTAAGAAGGCTTCCCAGACTGGTGCTGTCTTTTTCACAGAGGAGCTATGACAACTTATCACAGTTCCTTGTCCTCTATTCTAGCACAGGCTGCAGACACTCAGGACTAACAAAGCAACTTACCATGCTAGTAGGATTTAGAAATTTAGGTGGCAGCTGAGGAAAGCGTTAACTGGCTGAAATGCAGCCTCCCACCACAGGCTTTGGGTAGTTTGCTGTGTTTCTGCTGCTTCTATTAGTCGTCTTCTGGGAAGTCCAGCTACATGATCGTCTCAAGCAGCATTAACTGGTTTTCTTAGGCAGAAATAAGTAGAAACAACAGACCAGAGAGCAGACAGTTCTGACCAAAAAAAAAAAAAAAATCATCTTTGTTTTATTTTATTTTTCTGTTATTATTATTTTACCAGTAATTCTTCTGAATTACTCTTTTCATGTTTCCATTTTTGGATATGCAGGGTTTACTGGAAGATTTCTATGAGCTTGTTTATCATTAATAAGATACCTATGTTTATGGTAAAATAGTAAGAAATTAAATAATTTGATTTTGAAATTTGATGCTGAATCCTTTCACTACTTCTGTGACTCAAGTTTCACTTTTGGGGGAATTCTAAGTTACCATTTTAGCATTTCTTAAATGAATAAAAATGAAGAGAAACAAAACTGTAATAGAAAAAAAAGAATCAAACTAAATACAAACATTTCAGGGTTGGATTTTTCTTGTTTTAATTTACAGCTCCCCTCATCGTCCCAAACAGGGTTGTGGATCTTTTCCCCTGAAGATGCCCTGTGCTCAACTTTCAGAAAACATACACTTTTCTTAGAAATTAAATGCTTCTATTAAATTTCCTGTAAAGTCACTGCAAAAATGAAACTTTCCAGTTTTAAGAATCTTCGCCAGTATTTCCCCAAAGCATTAATTTTTACAAATACTTTATTGGATCTTATATCACAAGCCTCAACTGTGTCTATATGATCATTTTGCATTTTTTATTTTTTATGCAATTCCTTGCAGCTCAGATTTTTTCAGGGTCTGCTATCTATGAATAATAACAACGATTTAAAATCTCTTCTGTTGGGATTAAATTTCAAAGCCATTGAATCATATGGGAAATGCCAATACATTTGGTGGGGAAATGGGGAGGGGGTTACTGTCAAGTTGGTAAGGAATTTGAGTGAAATCCCAGCTTTATTGCAAAGAGTGCAGGTTTCCCCCCCGACTTTCTAGAGTCCAGGACTGAATTCTAATCTCTATCATTGTGCCTTATGTAGAATGAGATGAGGTCTGAGTTTAATTGTTTGATAAAACTGTCATAGTGTAAAGGGTTATTTAAAAGGTATATTTGCAACCAGATTTACATAGGGAAAGGAGAGTTTGCAAGTTGTTTCTCCTTCTTATAGCTGTGACACCAGAGAAGAACAATGACACTCTCAAAACACCAAAAGGTAGTTGGGGAGAGAATAGCACCAGGGCTCTACCATGGCAAAAAAGGGAAATACGAATACGGCAAGGTGGAGGGAAGGAATATAAAATGTCTCTGACTAGAATGAGGAGATATACTTTCTTTATGCATCAAGAAGCACAGGAGGAGTGAGCCTCCTGAAGGACATTGGCTTCAATAGACTTCAGTGAGAGTTTAGCCTGAATGAGGAGTTCAAGACTGGGCCTTGTTCT
This sequence comes from Aptenodytes forsteri, assembly GCF_000699145.1. Classification (NCBI taxonomy): domain Eukaryota; kingdom Metazoa; phylum Chordata; class Aves; order Sphenisciformes; family Spheniscidae; genus Aptenodytes; species Aptenodytes forsteri. The sequence goes on from NW_008795405.1 coordinate 13,742,734, forward strand.
CTAAAGGAAGAGAGCAGTATAAATGTGTGTCCCCATTAGACGCACTGTACACAAAGAGAGGAGTGAGAGTTATAACAGTAGCATGCTCTCCTCCTCTCTCAGCTGTGTGATCAGAGAGGTCAGAGCCTCCCTGTTCGCTGTGAACAATGCCTTGGAGCAGCAGTCAGGAATCTGTCACTCCAGAGCCACATGCTGCTCTTTGGAAGCAAAATCCTTCCAGCCTCTGGCATCAGAGCACTTGGGAAAGAATAAAAAGGCAGAAAGAGAAAGAAAGGAAGAAGTGCAGTCACCATTTTTGGTAGGGATTCATTACATCTTTCCTTCAGTACCATCTTCTATAGAAACTGTGAACTTCTTCAGAGTAAAGCTAATAACCAAGTGGAACTGATCACAAACAACATTTTGCTCCTCTGCCTGAAGTGCACATGTTTTCAATTTGCTTGATAGCTGTGATTGATGCCACCAAAGAAACATACTCAGAATACTGCCCTTAAAAAAAAAAAAAAATCACTTGGCGGCAAAATGCACTTTCATAGCTGGTTCTTCAGCGAGAGTCAAGTAAATGGTGCGTTTCATCACTGTTTTCAGCTGTGAATCCATTAAGATCACTGAGGCACTCTCAGAAGTTGGGTGAAGAGAATGGAGAAGAAAAAGGCCAGACTGAAGGAGCTTTAAGATACCTGGATTCCCCTCCGAGCCATTCATCACATTGTAACAGAGAGATCCCCGTCAGGTGCTGTTACAAAAGCCCAGTTCTTGCCTTTAGTTAGGAGGGTGTATGGATTTATGGATTCAATGGATTTATGTATCTTAAAGGAGACCAGAACTGGGCCCTGAGAGACTGAACTGTGCACAGACCTTCTTGCTAGTGACAGCGAGCCAGTCAAGTGCACAGAGAGGTGTTATTTACCATATTTGAATCCTGATTCGGTTTCCGGCACTCGCTTAATCCAAAGTTTGGAGGGGGGGGTCCAGTGCTAATTGTTGGTGCCAGCTGATTTCAAAGAAATTTAAAAAAAAATGGCTAGACAGACATTTGGCAACAAAGGTCGTTGACTTTCGGCTGCCTTAAAGAATGATGCATCTGCTTTGTTTGACTGCCAATAGATAAGGTGCATATGAAATTCCCCTTGTAAATTAGCAAGATAAAAGTGATTCTTGTCTCCTTGGATTGATCCTTTTTCCAGTGTTTTAACCATGTTGAAGACACAGCCCTATTTTGGAGTTGGTGGGGAACTGTGCTGCCCAGGGGAAAACCCCAGGAAGAATTCCTACATCTTTCTTCCTGAGCGAGAGTCCAGGCTGCTCTCATGTGTCTGCCTCCTGCAGTTTGTCCACGGAGTATCCAATAGTCCAAAGGCAGACAGGTGAAATGGTTTTTGTACAGCTGGAAATGTAGGGACTGAGTTTTGATCCTGGTCAGGAGCCACTTTTTAACACCACCTTCCCCCCTAAGGCCACCCTCTGCCCCACATGCCAGCAAGATGTCAGGACACACTCTGGTCATAAGATAGGTGAAAGTGTCACTTGTACAACAAGTGTAAGGACTGGAAAGAGAAAATATGATTCATAGTTGCTGAACACTGTCAGGAAAGGGAGCGTTGCAAGGCACAGTCTAAAGTGGAGAGGGATCTATATACAGCATATAAGGACAAATTTATCTGAAGATTGTCCTTAATTTGCCAATCCTTTTTGGCACACTTGGTTCTAGCTGAGATGACTATAACTCCCAGTTAAAAAATGATTTGCAATTGAAATATGATAAAATAGCTTGTTAATGCCAGGGAGAGCGGTCTGCTAATGTTATTTATTTCAAGTCTGAAGTTTCTCACGAACGAAAGAGAGAAAGAAGAAGAAAGGAGGAGAGGGGGCTTTTTTTTTTTTTTATGTGTTTGCCTTCACGGCTTTGGAGTGCTCACTAATTCCATCTGTCCACAACAGAGCCATCGGAACGGCGAGAAAAAGCATTTCCATATGTGCAAATTAGCATCCAGCCTCTCTTAATCTGTGCAGTGCTCCTCTGAAGTAGATGGCGCGGATGGCTGCCAAACCCACTAATGGCATTCAAATAAAGGACTTTATTGGCTTTAACTGCCACTTTTTCTTTTTCTTTTTTTTTTTTTTTAAAAAAAAAAAAGCGTTTCCCCCTTTTTTTGAGAATGCGTTCCCCTCTTATTTTATTTTTGTTCTGATATTGTCACTTTGTACTTTTACCATTAAACAAAAAGAAGGCTCTTTGCACCTCTTTAGCAGGATCCATTTTCTCCTACAGATGCGTTCTTTTACTTTCTAATGAAATCTCACCATTAGTTATTACACTATAATCAACACCTAAAGCGTATCATTCCCACTCTCAGCCAGCTTGTTTTTCCCAAGGAAGTTCTTCCTCTTTTCTCTGCTTTTCAACAGCAGAGACAGGGCTGAGATGAGAGACATCTTGCTTGGGATCCTGCCCACACTGTGAGTTCATATGAAAAGGAATCTTTTTGTTTGCTTGCTTGTTTGCTTGCTTCTCAAATTGTTTTTCAAGGTCTGGCACATTCACAGCTGCAGCCGAGGACAAGTAGAGGTGCCAGTGGTATCCTACTCAGGGTCACTGTCCCGACGGGTGGCTCTGCACCCAGCAAGGGCTACCATTTGAGGTATGTTTTGAATTTCGAACCGCTTGATTATTTTAATGGAAAACAAAGGAAATGATTTAATCTTAAGAAAAATGTAGCCCTTATAGCAAAAGTATCCCTTCCATTATACTAAATCAATCTTTATTTTCACCCGTCAATATTTCTCCTACTTCTGGCAGGGGTTAGGTAACCACACCTGAGGCCTTGTGATCTCAGATCTTGCTGAAAATACCATGGTTGCTAATCCTGACTTGACTAGTGGTGCCAGCAATAAAACCACAGTCTCTAGTGTGTAGCAGACTCCATATGTTAGCCCCCTAGTCTGCTAAGTCACCACGCCAGCCTAAATTTGAAACATTTCTAAAGTGTTATACAATGTTGTAATAATGTTTTTACAAAACAAAGGCTGAGTTACTGGAAGCCATATTCATCCAATCAGCATCTTATTGAAAGAGGAATCTTGATGGTAGCAGTGGTGACACAAGCTATAAAAAAATAATTTAAAAAATTGCACTAAAGTCTTTAAAAGGGGAACACTGACTTACTAGGGAGTGGAAGTTGGAAGAACCGCTGCAGAAAAAGAAAGAAAGTCTCGGTTGCGTGTTATCTCACTTTCCTGAGGAAGAGTGCACCCAAAAAACCTCAAGGTGAGAACACAATTGACTTAATTAAAAAGTTCCTAATTACTGAAATGCTGCTTATAAAAACAAGAGTGGACACTGCTAATTACATACCAAGCAGCGTCTGCCCAAACAGAAAACCTTCGACATAAACAGAACTTTCTCAAAATGCTACCGCTGCTGCTTGTTGCAGAATTTTTCCCATGTAGGAAAAAAAAACCCAAAACAAACTGATTACAGGTTTACTCTGCACCTCAAACTTAGGCCTACATCATGTAAGATAATCAGAGGGGGTGGATCTAGCTTGTTTTTAGGTTTTCTGTAAGATTCCAAACCTACGAATATTTAAGCAAGTATTTAACATTGGTACCTGGATAGCGTAGTTCTCTTCAGAGATGTTAGTTAGGTACTTACATGTGAAGATGGTGGAAAAACAACAACTCATGTAGTACATAACTCTATATCCATCACATTATTTTTTAATTTACATATATCTTTGGTGCACAAAAAGCCTAGAGTCACAGTGCCAGCCATGAGATGGAAAGATCACCGTACTAAGTACCAAGAAGCTAATTAGAGATTGCATATAATTCCAAAAGCTTTGTATAAATTTTATGTTTTATATAAATATATTTATGAATAAAAAAAAGAAATGTTGACCATGTTTCTTATCATTTGGCTGTTTTTCTCCCTGTTTTATTCCAAAAACAGGTATTATGTTCAATAGTCAAAGAAATGTTGACCATGTTTCTTATCATTTGGCTGTTTTTCTCCCTGTTTTATTCAAAGAACAGGTATTATGTTCAATAGTCATACTGCTCATTTACAGAAATTCATTTTCCAGAGGCTTTCTCAAATATTTCTAAAACACATTTATCAATATTTATTTTCTAGAAATATTTGCACCAAAATTTGACTTTTATTACTGAATTGTATCTAATTATTTAGAAGAGCCCAGGGCACCATTTTACTGGGCGTTATAGAGAGGTTGACTAGAAAACAGTTCTTGATTTAAAGGGATTACAGTCTTAGCTGTCAAGACAGACAAAGAGCTAACAAGCATTGTGTAAGCTATGCTCCAGTAATCAGGACAAAGAAACAATTCCTTGTGATTTCAGTAGTGATTTCACTACTGAGCAATCGAGCACACAATGGTAATACCGAGCATCACTTAAAGTAAATGATGCTTAAATGCAGGGGGGGAAATTATCAAATTATCTTACTTGCTATGAATCACTCATTAATCTCTATTTGCATTTCTTATGGAAAAAACCTTAACTACCTGATCTGCATGTGCAAATAACAATTATTATTAAATAGTGAAAGTAGTGCAATTATTAAATAATGCAACAATATCAATCATTACTCCTATTAATAATAAATTATAATAAGTCTCTTAGAACTATGCATGCTCCCAAGCTGCAATATTCAAACACAGATCTGAAACATCTGCTTGGATTTGGTGTTGGGGTTCATACTATATCAGTCATCGAGTCACAGTTCAAAATACATATTCTTTGGCATTTTGGACTTTAACTCCCCCTTCACACTTCTTTCCCCGATCCATACCTAGCTCTGAAATCGAAGATGTGAAACTCTGTTCAGAAAGCATGGAGTCTCAAACTCTCTCACCTTTATAATCAGTGTAACAATGAGTAATTTAGGTGTTATGTTCCTCATTTTACACTTAAGGAGATGAAGGCTGAGAGAATGAACAAGAAAGTCAGTGACAGAACCCGTACTGAGTTTCAGATTCCCTTACTTCTTTCCCTGTTATTTTTGCCTACATAAGTTTAGCTGACAACGTAAGCCAGTATGAAATTTTATCTCCATAATAGTTACATGAAAAATATTTTGTTTCCAGGAAAAAAGATCATTCATCATGGCAACAAGATATTAATTCAGACATATTTAATCATATATGCTTTATATACTATCTTTCTGAAGGATCACAAGATGATGTACAAATTTGGGGTAGTCAGATTGTGACATTAACATGTTGTCTGAGTACTTTCTAAAAGCAAGATCTAAGCAGGTTTTGAAACAGTAAAAGTGCTTTAAAACAATTTTATAAAGTACTTAATTGAAACTGCTTCAAAATATTTTGAAAATTCAGTTAGATCTTCTGTAAAATCAGTTTTCTTATCATTTAAATTTGATGGTTAAGTAGTTTTGTTTGATAGTCTTGTAAAGATTATCAAGAGTCAGGGCAAGAATCAATGAAGGGGAGGAGAAAAGTAGTAAGTAGTAGTGTATAACTCTTACTTTTACACAACTAAACATACTTTCCCATGGTCCCTTTTCTGCTTTACAAAAACATCCTCTCTTCTGACATAACACCCACAAAGACTGACGCAGAGACCTTTCCTACAGAGCACAAGTCAGATGAAAAAAACAATTTCAGAACTTCACCTGTGCATGGGTAGCAACACAAGAGGCTTTTCCTGTTTGAAATGAAACTTAATTGTCATAACTTTGGCTTTTCTCCCAAATGAAGATGGTATAAATTTTGTCAGCACTGGTTCTGCAGCATGCACATCCAAACACATGCACATTGACACACACAGACGCTCATGCATAGATGAACAATGGCAGCAAGAAAAAGAAAAAGAAAAAAAAAAAATTGCAACTCTCATTTTAAATCCAAGTCTCTTTGACTCCAGTGGAGCTGGGTTAATTTACACCAGCTGAGAATCTGCTCTTGTATTTATTTTAGAAAAGATGCAATTTTGTCCTAACAAGCAGTTTGCAAGGCCTACTTGATTGATTTAGTTGACTCTGGCTTTATTACAGCTTAATGTGTTCACATCACTATTGTTAAAGTTGTTTCAGCACTTCTATTATTACTGCCTAGTTTTTGGCATTTAGAAGTTTATAATAATAATAACAACAGTATTTTGTACTTTTATAGCATCTTTCTTCTGAGGAACTCGAAGAGCTTTGCAAACAATAATTACTCCTTACAACCCCTCGGTATGGCAGATTATATTGTAACACATTTTACTAGCGGTTCAGATTCTGATCTCAGTTCACATCAGTGCACATGCAAACTATTTACGCTACAAATGTGGTTTGGATTCCTTCTGAAATAAAAACAAAAGCAGAAATACCATTTACAAGAGCTGCTGCTACCCCAGAACAAAACTTTACAGTCCTGATTCCCTCTCCCTGGTACTAATTTTTAAAACACTGGGTTTGCTCAAGCAACTGCTCTCCTCTGTGCTCACTGTAGCAGCAAAGGCATGGGTAAACTGGCTTAAACAGATGATGAGACATTCCCTTCTATAAAGGAAATTTCTCCTGGCTCTACGAAATCATCTCTTCTTATTTCTACTGGGGTCTGTACTGTAAAAAAAAAAAAAAAAAAAAAGAAAGAATGCTGTTGAGCAATCTGGAGCAAGACAGTTGTTATTTTTAGCAGAAATAAGAGAGATTCTGAAGCTACTTTCTTTTACACTAGTGAACAACCTAGTCCTATATTTGGTGTTTGGGACTAAGGAATAGACAGCCAAACATGCTCCACTTTGAAACTCAATCACATATGGAAATCAGACTCTCTGTTAGTACTACATGGACTGATAAAAAATTGGATTGGGGCTAAATCTTTGCACTCCATTTCTGAGAAAACATCTAATATTAATCAGACTAAAACAAAAAAAAAAAAGTATTTAAAAAAGTGCACACAAAAAGTGCTTATCACCAAGAGCAAAATAACAAATTAAAAAAAAAAATTGAAACAAAGAAAAAGCTCTGAATTTAACTACCTGGAATAAGAACTGTGAATAAATTGATTTCTTTGAGTTATGCTGTGAAAATAAACTAATTAAAGAATTTTTTCATTTTAGGCCAATGTGAATTTTTTGTTTAAAAAATTCTGACACATAATATATGATTTCATTTTGAGACCCTTTTTTTTTTAAGCCTATTTAAATCTAACAAATGCAAGTAACATTTTTTGGAACCAAAAAATCATAAATTCTAAGAAGAAAACTCTTCCCCTTACGAATAGTTCAAGTCCACTGGAAAGTGCATTCTTCTCAAAAAAGGAAAAATAATCTAAAAAAAAAGCCTTCTGTTCTGAATAGAGTGTGATCTTATCACTTTCATCATTATAAGAAATATATACACAACTCAAGATGACTTTTCTATCATTTCACTCCTTATAATAAAAGTATTTACAGAAAGAAAAAAGATTCATTAAATAACCTGTCTGAGCGCAGATCTGATCTATACAGCCTCGACTGAGCTGTGTTAATTGCTGTGGACTCCTCTGCTATTAAAATTGATATCAGACAAGAACTTAAAGTGCATCAACACTTTTCAATGACAAGGGAAAAAAAAAAGATGCAAATACTCTCATGCCCTTTTTGCAGCAATTTGATAGCAGAAGATAAATCAATTAACTGTCCTACCATCCCCACCACCACAGGAACTAAAACATCTCTGTCAGGCTGGTAAAAAACCTGAAGTTTCATGGAGTAAAAGCCACAGCTTAAACACAAGGGAAAGCCTCAACCTCAGTGCTGAAACCAGTGGATGTTCTGCCCTTTATTTCAAGAGCTCCTGAATCAGCCATCTTAATACACAGAGCAAAATGTTGGCTCCCAAAGAAGTGAGTGGGAATTTTTCATTACCTTCCACGAAGCTGAATCTTTGGATTTTGGCTTCATCCTAGAGAGAAGCACAAGAATGGTTCTACAGAATTTTGAAGATACCTCACAACAATCAATATTTGAAAAATTAATAAATACCATGATCTAGATATTGGACATAACAAGATCATGCTCAGATCTGGGAAACTGAAATGGCCAACTTATTTGAATCAGTGGGGAAGATTTGCCTGAAAACTGATGACATATAACCCTGTGAGTAGTGTTGATTACCTATAATTATAATTGCTTACGATCTACCTAAAATTATCTCCTCTGGATTTGGCCCACAAAAAAACCTGAAATAAGTATTAAAGAGAATCTTTGGTGATCAATTACTTTTGGAGTTAAACTTAACAGACAACTATGTAAAAAAAAAAGACAAATGAAAAATCCACAAACAAAGAAATATTGCAGAGTAAATCTTTTGGATTGATCTATTTCCTAGTCCAAACTCTGATTTAAGTGGTAATATTATCATAGTCTGGAGGAAAAAATAACATAATTGAGGTTTCAAATTGTTTGTGTTTACACACCGAAAGATGGTCACAGTAGATTCAATTCAGAAGAACACAGAGTAATCTTAACTCTATCACTTCTGACTGGAGTGCAAAACTCAAATCAATTACTCATAAACATTTGTGATAAGATTAATTTAATTTTTTTTCTTAAACAAAGAGGGTAAATTAAAAGAATCAGCTTATTCCTTCCTACTCTGTAGTGACAAGATTAAAAATTAAATTTATACATATTTCATTTCTACATAATAAAGCCTTTTTGCAAAAAGAAAAAAATACCACAGTTCATCTAATTAAATCAAAGAAAATTGCCTGCAGCGATGCTACAGTATTACAATTAGATGTCTGCCAAAACCAGCCGTTTGAATTCTTAAACACCACTCCAGTCTTAAATACAAAACATGGTTTTCATCATTTTGTGTGATATCACTGAAACGTTTTTTTTTTCGTCACTATTACGTCAGCCTGGAATGCCTTGCCAGACTCATTACATATTTTCTTCTGTCTTACAGAAATGTTGGGCGAAGTAAATACAGAATGGTTTTGCTTTGTTCTCTGTAAGTCTACACATGAATTTTGGTATATAATGTTATAGAAATGAAATAACATAGTTTAAAAAAAATTGCTGCATTAAAAATTCAAGTTTTGTGTAATTAATATAATTCATGTAATGCTTAAATAGTCTTTGGAACTCAATATGAAAAGAATAAAAACCCAAGACACAACCACTACAAGTAGTTGAAGACGATTATTTACAAAAACTGAGGCTATCCACATTTGCTATTCTTACACAGCCTGATTAGTAAATCTGATTTAGTATATATGTCAGTACATCCAGATCCCAAAGGCCTGCATCAACTGCTAAGCTCACCCCCGGACTTCCTCTGTGACCTTGTGCAAGTCCCGGTTTTCCCCATGTCTGTAAAATGGGAGAATAATACTGCCTACCTGACAGGGGTGTTGTCAGGCTAAAATCCACAGAAGAGTATCAGACACTCAGATACTAGATGTAATAAGGGATAGATACAGAGACAGGCTGAAAACAGTGAAGACTGGATAAATAAGTTGCTATGCTACAGTAAAAGCAATTCATTTAAGCATCATTTAGTGGAAGCAGAGTTGAGTTACAAGTTACTGTTGACTGATAGATGCAACAATGTACTCCAAAAGCACTAAGCTGGATTTCAGCAAAACTATCAACCTTCAATTTAAAGAACACTCATATTTGCAAAGCTTTGTGGAATATAAGCAGTAAAATAATGAAGATAATACATGAGTGATGACTAAGGCTGCGTGTGCTAGGACCTTCCTACGTGATCATATTTTACGTGTAACTATGAAAACTACAGCAATGTTCACTTTGTCATCTTCTCTCTGTTTCCCTCCTGTATTCCAAGTTCTTATGCTCCATAGAGTCTGTAATGTCCGCTGAATTCTCCCAGGTCACATACAGGCATATTCCCTTTAGATTCTTCCAGTTGACTCAACTGAGCCTGGGCTGAGGTAAAATTATATTCAGCCCTCCAGGGAAAGTTCCCATTGACCATCTGATGATACCACTTCCACTGATCTGTATGAGAGGAAAATGTTCATACTGCAGTTTCATGCTTGCCTGAACAAAAATCGGTGCCATGTACAGGCTCAGGATCATGAGAGTTTTACAAACTCTTTATACAAACACATATGCTTCTGAAGTCTTTCTCTAGACATGAGACAGATGTTCTGTGCTCCATGCGCTTACCTTCCACTATCCTCCATATGATCAAAGCTGTATAAGGTGAAGAAAATCTAAAAAAAAAAAAGTACAAAAACATCCAGGGAAATGGATTTTTTTTTTTTTTTTCCCTAGATTAGATGCCACAGGCAGGTGCCCAGTACTCTGGTCAAGTGAGCAACTCCTTTTAAATGACTCTGTCAGATACAATCCTCTTGCTTCATTTTGTCCCCTGCTGCTACTGTCTCACATGGGATTGCATGCACTATGAATGCCTGGGGGATCTATACTCAAGTTTAAAAGCAAACAGAACGCAAACACATTAGGCACATTTTAATAGCATGTTTAAATGAGACCTAGATGCAGTTACATGACCCGGCAGGTGACCAAAGATGGCACCTGAGGCTGGATAATTAGAGCCTAATAATAACAGATAGTATTAAGGTTCCATTATTCAACTTCTATTTTTTATGTTTTTTTCTTCCATACTTTATGTTCATGTACAATGCAACATGTAAATTGTTGGACTGCACTAGTGAGAATGTTAGGATTAATTAGAATTCATTTATGCATAATTGGATAAAAGTTGTCAAATAGCCAAAGACCAATCCTGAGCCTTACTCAGGCACGGGATTCTAATTGCAGAAAATGTTGATAGCACAAGGAAGAATGGGAGTCATAGGATGTTGTCCACAATAAAAGTGGACACCTGCATTTCAATTAGTAATCAATAGGACACTTTCAGAAATACATTACTCTTGACATTACCATGAAAGCTCATCATCTAATTCACCATGTAAAACCACTCAGCTTTTACACGGGGTGTATTCCCGGAGGGATCCATCCAGTAGGTTTGCTTACAACACAGCCCACAGACCAGGCTCTGACTAAAACGTGACTGGAAGGCAATAAGGCCTCCTATTACAATCCCAAAGGACAAATATTTGAAACTCAGGTTGAATTCCTTTCTCAGACTCTTGTCTGAGAGTCAATTCCTGATTGCAGTATTTGTACATTTCAGTAGGGCCTCATGTTTCTTCATTCCTGTGGCAATGAACCTTTGCAGTACAAGCTTTCAGCAGTATACCAATATCCAGGTAGGTGAGCTGAACATGTTCAACTTCGACAAAAGGTCCATATCCCATTTGGTATGCTGTGCCATCACATTCTCCTGTTCACCACCGCTCATGATTGAAAATTTTAGCAGATATTTCCAGCAAACAAACAAAAACTGGCAAAATAAATCATCAATATTTGTTTACCTTGTTCCCTTTTTGCCAGCCCCCAGACATTTGAAAATCCAATACTAAGAGAAGATTAAGAATAGCAAATTCCACTTAAGAAACACGGCATAAAATATATACAATAAACTTGTAGTGAACTGTGCTGTCATTTTCACTTACATTTTGCTTATATTGCTCTGATTTTGAAAGGAGCCAACACAGAGTATTATTATTCACACCTTCATTAACATTTTTGTAAAAAATGTGAAAGCAAGGTTTTAGTGTTCGAACAAATATTTTGTATCTGGCGTTTTAGTACTACGTTGTGCTTTTGGGAAAGTTGCAAGATTGCAGAATTTGCATCATGTTATGTTTACGAAACTTTGTAGTAATTACTGAAATTCAGTAGCTTTTCGAGAACTTACAGTAGCATATAGGAGTTTCAAAAAAAGGGAAGTGTCTGTGAGTTAGTTGCTGGCAAGAGTTGTAGCTGTCTATTCAGGAACAGAGAACTTTTTTTTTCAAATAAACCTCTTGTATTTAGAATACACAATGTCACTATGTCACTGAATTCTGCTATTACCTGGACTGTGGACAAGTCTAGTCCAAGGAATGGGTTTCAAAAGAAAAGATCTGATGCCAGAACTTTTGGCACAGGTACAGAAACCTCTCTCTTCTTTCCTGGGCTTCTAAATGCATGCTGTGTAGAGTAAAAACTACCATATACACTAGCAGCCTGTTAGATCACTAACAAATTTTTCTAAATGAAATGATGACACATAACACAATCATTTCCAGTGCTTAGAAGTGAGCTGCATTTCCCTTACCATCTGGATTAGTTTTAAAAGGATGACTATTCTTGTTGGAGTTACCTATCCTCATATAAGAGCACTTTATAGAGTGAGCAAGTCTTTTCTGATCAATCCTTGTCTTTCACAGCATTGCCAGTCAAACTGTCAGAAATCTGTTGTATGTGTTTGTTCAAGGAAAAGTGTATTTCTTTGCCCTTCCCAGCTTTGTTTGGATAGCTGGAGAACCCTACCATCCACTGTAGAGTGCAGAGTTACCAGTGGGAAGTCTCCCCTTATCCTTTTGATGAAAGATTGTTTAAGAGCAGTACCAGACGTGAACTAGGGACACACTGCAAGTTACAAAAGCAGAGCATTTGGGGGTAAATATAACACTTGAAGAGACTGAACAATAACAAAAGTAAAAGTGAACCATGTTGTTATGTAATAAAGCTTAGCACTTTTCATGAGTTAAGGATTACTATTTGCACATTAAAAATAGAGAAGACCACAGAGACCACTAAAGCTGGGATTACAATGCGTAAAGCCCTGAATCCCAGACCTCGCCTTCAACCACTAAACCACATCTTCTATAGTTAGACCTTTTTTTAAGTCATGGAGCTGCTTATTACTCAACATTCTGCAAGTACTTAAGCGCCCTGCTGAATCAAGGCCCACCTCCTGGAGACCAAAGCCCACAGTTCTTACTCAAGCATTTATCCTTTGTAATCAAGTAACTGGAATCTGTCTACAGTAAAACACACCCTCTTTCTGTACTGGAAAAATGAAGTCATTAGACCCTCCAGAGTTCATAGCCTTGATTTTAGTGTATCACTCCAGTTTTAAGCCGGAATAACTTAACTGCGCTCAGAACAATTGCACTGTTTAAAGTGGGAGTAACATAACAGAGAATCAGGCCTAAAGTCCCCAGTCAAATGGCCATGCAGTCTTGATGAGAATATCATGCTTTCTTATCATAATCAGCTGTGTTGGGTATTGCTACCACTGCCCTGCTGCTAACTGAGGTCTATATTGATACATTTAAGAGGCACAGACAGTCTCACTAAGAACCAGGCCATGCAGTTCTTTTCCATTTGATTGTATTTGATTTGCAAGAAATAATATATTAACTTGCATTAAATAATTATCCACAAGCTGGAACCTGGTCCTGAGACTCCGACATATGAGTTTCTAGTCATGCTTAGCTGGCTATTATTTTTCATCTGGAGGGTATCTTCACTATGCAAGCTAGATGAACGGATTATTTTATGTTAGATCTCCAATGAACATCCGTCATCGGCTTTAAAGAAAGAAATAAAGAGAATGTATTGGTTCACGTAGACTCTGTCTTTCACATCTCCATTTACTCAAGAGCCATTTGAAGTTCTCTTTGTGTCTGCTCACATAAATGGCCAGCTGGCTCCTATGCATAATGCATTCATTGTGGCAGGAGCAGGGGTATTTGGTAACCACGTGTGATGACTTGTGTGAGACCCGGTCACCTGCATGTTCATGCTGCATTAGTTTGTTAGCAATCTGCATCTCTTGGGTACTGTCCACAGTATGTAGCACACTGAGAAGGCCAGAGTGGTTGAAAGGAGAGTTTTGACCTCTTCTGTCTGCTTGCTGGTGCAATGGTAAACAAGTTTAAACCCTGTGCTATTCCAGGGCCCCTTAGACTGGGCAAGAGACAGATCTCATTGAATATGGAGGGCTGCAGAGTCAGTGTTTTGCCATGCTATCATTTAATTTGTTCAACCCACTATTTGGGGCCACACAGTGGTTGCCAGTTGAATATTGCATCATAGGTAGAATTGCAGTGAAGACTGTAAGCCAAAGTGTCATGGAAGATTTGTCTATATTAAAGATCTTCCAGTTAATTATCCTCTTAGTTGCACTCTAAGGTGCTGTTCTGTCATCTCCCTGTTAACCCACTTCAGCTGAAATTCAGTGGTAAGCTCAAAATATATGCTACTGAGGACTTGTGTGGAAGACCATGCACGGTTGCAATGTTCAGTGAAGAGGTGGAAAGCTCTGGATAGGATCAATGTAGGTGAAGAGAGTAATCACTGTAGTATATTCTGGCTTTTCCCAGATTTGAGGAAGCCTTTCCTTGCTCGGCATCTTTGGCTCAAGATGTTTAAGAAAAGGTATATAACAGACCCCAGAGGTGGGCAGAGCTGATAGGAGCGACATGCTTGCTCCAGGTCAATTGCAGGTACACAGTTCTCTAACGTGGAAACTTGTCTGCTGACCCCCCATTCAGACTCCCATTCCCTAAACCTGTTCCTGCTCTCAGTTACTTTTACTGACGTAACCATCATGGTTCACACCACACCTTACCACGCAAACTCTACAGAGGAGGAAATGAGAGGGAAAAAAAGGGAAATGCTTCCATCAAGTCTACCTCCTTGGCTGCAGGATCCCTGCCTGAAGCTGCACTTGCAGCCACCATGGCAAGCAGGTGACTTTGTGTTACTATGTCATTGCTCCAGGTGCAGGAAGCTGCCCTGCCCTTGCCCCTACCCCTGCTCTCCTCCCACTTGGGCAGATGCCATTCCCCCATCAGACCACCATGCGTGGTGTGGGGGGCAGGGGCAGTCTCAATGCTGTTTTGCACTTACCGCTGTCTGTCTGGGGCAAATGGAATCAGAAATAAACAAGATAAAAGTCTAAAAGTCTGGATGGGCTGCTGTCCCATTCTCTGCTGAATACTGAGCTCACGGAAGAGCTGCCATTGGCTTTGGTGCACCTAAAGGACAAGAGTCTTGTGCATCCTTGGGTCAAGAAAGTTGTCTCGAGTATCAAAGGAGAAAATCAGACCCAGGGAGAGGACATCTGAGTTGGTCATCTGCCTCACAACATAAAATGAGGCAGCACCTGAAGCCTTGTAAGGTTATAAACAGGGTGTCATATCCTTTTCTAAACACACAATACATGGCAGATCTTCCCCAGCACCACCAGCCCCCCACACAGACATACATACACTTGATCTGTGAGCGGTTTTGAAAATTTGGGCAGTAGAAACGTTTGTCACACCCACAAGCTATAACTGAAAGAGGGGAATGGGAGAAAAGCCATCCATTTTGGCTTCATGCTAAATTATCAGCTTCTTGGCTTCATGCCAGCTCAGCCAGCTTATAATAATAACTGGCTCTGGGCCAAAGCTTTTTAGAGTGAGTGAGAGAGAGCACACTGCTTTCTCTTTCTTCAAAAATATTTGTTAATAATCTCTATCTTACTCATAATCTGTGTTGTTTAATTAAATAAAAATGTCTATTTTAACTTCCCTGCTAACTGAAAACTGGAGGTGAGGTCAAATTATTGGGAGTCCAGAATCAGTCTGGATTTCAAACATGAGACATCGCAGGGACTGTTTGTAGCTGGCTCTCTGGTTAGGGCCCCTGTTATGCCGAGACCTGAACACAAACACTCACAGTTTGATTGTGGATGGCATGAAAACAAGAAAAAGGACAAAAATCTACAGTGAAAACCTACTGTTATATTGAACCATGTCTTGAACCTTGACCTGTTATCCCTGAAGATATACCACAATGTCTCTACATGATATGGTAAACTTTAAGAGGACTGACTTTATCTGAAAGACAGAGTTATGATGATGCCTGACATGATATCTTTCTAATTTTAGAATGAATCCAGTCAAACTACATTCTTAATGGCAAGGGCTGAAGGAGAAGCAAAATTCCTCTAATCCAAATGAGTGCATAAGAACTGTCAGGTCTCACTTACTTAAATTCTATTTCCTCTGGTCTCTTTGTTGGTCTTATTATTATTAAAACCCCTAGAGATGACCTGCTGTGATTGTATAAAAAGCCCCTCATGCATCTGAGGTGCAACCACAAATAATAACAGTAAGTGTAAGCAAAGCAGAAATCATATTTCATGCCTTTTGAACATAAAATACAGCAGAAAGGAAAAGAACATATACTAAAGAAGTTTCCATTAAGTTGCAGGAAGAACTCCCAATGTTAATGTAATGATAGATGAGCTTACTGGATATTTTTATTAATGTCTTACAACTTGATCCTTTTTCAGATTAGCTAATATTTTATCTTCCTCTTGCAGTGCAAATGATGGTCCTAAAAATTGTCCACATACAAAAGTCCCTCTCTTGAGTTTTTATAGTTACCCATTATTATAATTTGTATTAGATATTAAATCTATTACTGCTCTGTGCTGACCTGCAGTAAACCTATCGAGAAGTGTATTAGGCATACATCAAGAAGAGGGTGAAGATCAGTTCATGCTGGACATGTCTTCAAATCCATGGATGTTGAATCTTGTTATCATTGACCTTCCTTAAGTTTTTTTGTAGCCAAAAGCTGCCTAACTGGCCTGCAAACCCTTCAAGAACAATTTTTATCTTCAAATTTCCAGCACCTCTTGTTTTCTTTCTTCTTTTACAGTATTTTTAGTCCTTCTACTTTGGGGGCTGTCACTAAGGGGATGATGATATCACAGGAGGCATTCAGCACTTCACAAGATTAGGTCTCTGGTCCGTGCCAAAAATTGGAAGGAGTTGAAGACTCAGAAAAAGATAATAAAACTTCCTTCTCTGAAATTGGGCAGATACATAGCAAGCTGAGCTGCAGCTGCCATAACACCTTCCTTTATCGTTATTTCATTCTCCTTATTTACCACTTAAATTTTTTGTATCCTATCAGACACCATGAATGTCAAGATTACTGGGGTGCAGACTATTTTCTTTGTTATTTGTACAGTGCCTTGCAGAATCGAGTTCTAATTCCTGATTAGCCTGTACAAACCAATGCACTATAATAAATACCAGCAATAATAATAACGTAGGAGCGTGAATTGTTTTCAATTTCAGAAATGCTCAAGTCCCATTATTAGTCAAATTTATACCAGGTTCTTATTTCAACCAGAGATAATTAATCCATTTCCAGTGGACAAATCACACAAAAGAGTGTTTGCATTCTTCAGGTGTAAGGACAGAGAAGCATGATGATAGTCTTTAAGATATAACTGTTGACAAATTTCATTCTGTGCAGTTTCTCTAGAAATCTCATTATTTTCATCTTTTCTGTTAAAACTTCAGCTGAAAGTTAGGCCCTGAGTCACAGAGGGTGTATACTATGAAGTTTCACTCCTAGGTGGATGCTTCGCTTTGGTGGAAACCTCTCTGTTTTATAGACTGCAGGACAGATTGTGACTACTTTGTGCAAAAGTTGGAGGGTTTATAGGTTCAAATGTAAGAAGCACTTTAGAAACTGGACTGCTGCTTTATAATGCAGTTGATTAACAGTGGCAGAGAGCAGATGTTATGTACTCTCTGGTAAAGGAGCATCCAAGGTGGAAAGGTAGACCCTGAGTGCCAGGCCCTCCAAGGCATAAAGTGCAAAGGCTGCCCTGCAGCAGAGTGCACTGGGTTGGCAAAGGCCTCATGCAGGGAAGCTTCAGAAAGCCTGAGGTGCTTCTTGGGATGCTTGTGGGGGACAGCGACTGCGTCCAGGCCTCCTGGCACGGCTCCCACTGCGGAGTAAGTTAAGAGAACCAGTTCTGAGAGGGAAGTGAGTACACAGGGCTCTCCATGCAGTAACTGAGATTCCAGTGGTGGCTTGTGCTCATTATATAGTGTGAGATCACAAATAGAAGTTTTCACACTTGCCCATCTGCCACCAACTGACTCTAAGGAGCTGGTGAATCATACACTTAAAAGAGGGCGAATTTTTCCCCGCTGCCATTGGAATGTGTTTTGAAATTAAATATGCACAGTACAAAAGCTGAATAACAAGGTTGTGCTGATCACACCAGACACTGTGTATAATGCTACAGACATGAAGGTCAGGGGTCTAGGCCAAGACCATGGCCCTTAGTCACGGAATCAATGAAAGCTGATTCTTCCTTCCCCTTGGTGTCCCTTTCCATGTCTGAAGAGCCTATTGAAAGAAAGATTTCTTTGAGAGGAGCCAGGGGAAAGAAAAAGGGGAGGGGGAGAGGGTTAAATAACATAAATATGGCGAAAAAATATTATTTTTGTGCTTGCATATGGTACTTTTTTCTCTCTATCTATATGCATATATTTTCCATTTGCTATTTGTAATTATGGCTTTGGCTTTACAATGTATTCATCAGTGACACTGTGATCCTTTTGTTCTGCTGCATATTAAAATGGTTCAGAAGATAGATTCAAAAGGTCTCAGGTTCCCAAGAAGGAACATAATAGGGGTAATGCATGGCAAGAACAGTTTCTGCTTTCTGCAAAACAGGAATAAATAAGGGAGCTATTGCATTACACTTTGTGTACAGTACTGTACTCTTTATCAAAGTGTTAGACAGATTCTTATCCATTGCAAATACTAGTTCTTAACCTGATTTACGTCTGGAAATCATTTTTAAGGTTCCCTGTGCTTACAATGGAAACCAGGCAGGATTTATAGAAGCATTATAAGCACATTCTTTCTGTGAAGAGCAATGTTAATATGATCATTTTGGTCACTCAAAAAAAAAGGAAAAAAGGACGAAGGAATGTTTTTGTTTTCCATTCCCACTTTAAAAGCAAGTTTTCTTTGGGTGTGACTAATCTACATGAAGTATAACTGTATCCATTACCCATTGTAGGTTTGTGCAATATGTGACAGCTGTTTGACCCTGTTACTAAAGTCCCTCTTGCCATGGAAAAGAGACAAGAGTATGATGCAGTGAAGATAAAACACCCTTTATTTAGACTGCTGGACAGAATCAGACTCCTTGGTTCCCTGATTGCCAGGGAGACTGCGTATCCTATGCATCTGTATGTCACCACAAAAAACTTTCCAACCCCTGTCCTGTATAGCCCAGTTATGGAAGGAACCAAGTAGACTACAGATGTCAGGTCTCAGCTGCCCTAGGACTCCACTTTGCCTCGGATATGCTACCTGATTCTCTGGAAACATGTCTCCAGCATTCAGGCTTATGGGGAGATTCATCCACATTGCAAATGAAGAGGCAGCTACGAACACAGCTGCATTGCACAGGCTCTGCAATGTGAGTAATATTCGTTATCCCTGTGATGTGTTCATATCTACCTCAGTCAGCCTTGTGCAGTGGTGGGAGAATAGCCAAGTGTTCATCCAAAATCAGTGTTTGACTGTTGCTTTTACAGTCTTTTCACATGAGCATGTGACAAAGCAATGCAGTGTCTGAATGAGGATACCTCAGCTTGCCTTCACGCTACTAAGTCCAGAACTGGAGGCGGTATTGCTAAATCAGTGGGACGTTGAAGCTAATTTGCTTTATTAAGAAATACCAGCTGATGGGCCAGTAGGGGCTATCCTACCTACAGGACCTTGTGTCTTTGTACAGGACTCAGTTTAAAATATACCAACTTATTCCATGCTAGCTGGGCTGCCTTTAAGTACCTCTGAACTGCACTGTGGACTTTAGGACTGCGAGTCCTCAGTTTCTCATTCATAAAACAGTTTGTCCTAACTCCCATTTCTTGTTGGCCTAATCATATTAAAAGCAGTGACAGCATTTGATGAAAGGCTCCATGTTAGTCATTATTTCAGAAAATAATGAATATTCTGTCAGTTATTTGTTCCTCCTTACCACGCAAAAGTAAGTGATTCTTCCCACCCCTTCATTTTCCAGACCCTACAAATCTGGAAGTGGTGAAATCAAACAAAAAACATAAAAAGTATCCAAAGGAGGGTGAGGAAAAGATGGGCTCAGCTGGCGAATGTAGATGTGCTGCTCTTAAACGTTGCAGACTCCGAAATATTTAAGCACATGCCACATTTTAACATGGGTATCCTTGCTGACTTCAGTAAGAGACCTTTAACTTATCTGTCTTCTTTGGGGAGTCTGAAGATTGGGACCACATTTACCATGTGGCATTCCTGTTTAGGACAGTGAAAAACAAGTCAAAAATATGTTTACTTAATTCCTCTTCTTTATGTCTCTTTGGAATATAGCTGCTATGGATGTTTATGTGAAATTAATGTTGGTTATATACCATTATTATGGTTAAATAATTAGTGTTGTCTCAGTTGCTAGTAACTTGCTGTTACTCACTTTCATTGCGAGTTTATTTCCTCCCCAAGGCAATTTGGACACATCTCTCAACTGAGAATTACTAAGTAAATTTTTAAAGCATTATTTCTGGTAGTCTCACTTGTGCCTTTTTCTGCTGATAGCACAGCTAACTAGGAGGAAAAGTACTTACCCAGTGTTCAGAGCTGTGAAGGATAAAAGCCAGCTAACCAAACAATCTTCCTAATTTCACCCACCTCAGCCTCCTCTCTTCCTCACATATTCAGCTTCTTTCATCTTTTTCTCTATTAGCCTTGCTTATACCTGTCCCTGAAACACTTGAGCAGGAAAGACAAATTGATATTAACTCTTCACCATTAAGGCAAAAGTGATATCTTTGATGTACTTATATGCTTATGCTCAGGCAAACTACACGTAGCCTGGAGAACTTGTAATTAGGTGATGGCAGTCTTTCCAAACAAACTCTTTCCTTCTGTCTCTTATAAATCAGCAGTGCTTTTCATATATCTATATTCTTCAAGGACGTGTTTGAGGGAGGAGAAGTTGGATATGGTGCTTTTGTGAGGGTCCAGAAGAAGGCCACGAAAATGATCAGGGTGATGGAACACCTCTCCTATGAAGAAAGGCTGAGAGAGTTGGGGTTGTTCAGCCTAGAGAAGAGAAGGCTTCAGGGAGACCTTATTGCAGCCTATCAGTACTTAAAGGGGGCTTATAAAAAAGATGGGGGCAAACTTTTTAGCAGGGCATGTTGCGACAGGACAAGAGGAAATGGCTTTAAACTAAAGGGGCGTAGATTTAGACTAGATATAAGGAAGAAATTTTTTACGCTGAGGGTGATGAAACACTGGAAGAGGTTGCCCAGAGAGGTGGTAGATGCCCCATCCCTGGAAACATTCAAGGTCAGGTTGGACGGGGCTGTGAGCAACCTGATCTAGTTGAAGGTGTCCCTGCCCACGGCAGGGGGGTTGGACTAGATGACCTTTAGAGGTCCATTCCAACCCAAACTATTCTATGATTCTATGATATTGCTCAAATCTCTTAGCTACAAGGTTCTGCCTTGCACAAAGGTAGGAGAAGGATGATCAGCTTATTGGTGGTATTTTACCCCACTGAGACCCAGTTTCACTTCAATTCTGCTCAGCTCTTGCTTGGAATAGGGAGTCTGGAGAGGCTGTTGCCACGCACTGATGCTCAGCAGCATCTCACCTCAGTGACTCCTGCAGGAATTCAATGGGAGGTGGGAGGCACTGCCTTCATGGTGTCTTGTCTGTGAAAAAATGAGCTCCTCCTCCAACCTCTGAAGTTCCCACAGGCTCTGCTGCTCAAAACATAGCTGTGAACTGACAGAGGTGGAGGTATGATACTTGAGCATAGCACATGGCCCTTTGAGAACTTGTGCTGTGTCTTGCTCAGTTCTTACGCCAAGGTCTACATTCATTCTGCTCATGCCCTCAAGCAAGCAGCACTGAGTCTGAAGAAATACAATGCTGATAGGCAGGATATACTGAACAGAACTCATCGTTTTGCTGGTACAACTACATCATGTCCCAAAGTATGGTCAGAATAAGTGCACCTCTGCACTTCATCTACCCTTTGTAAGTTTGCTGGTGAGCGAATGCTCATTTTCTTTCCTCTCTAAAAACCACTTTATCTGCTGGTCTTCTGCTTTTGTATGCTTGTGGTTCAGCAATAACACTATGAGTCACACAACTCTTACCTATGGCTACAACTTCCTTGAATGCTTTGCTATCATCAATCTATGTAGGACATTTCTTTGAGTTGTCTTATGACTTTTTTGGAAGAATTTCACATTTGAAATAATTTTCCATACTGGCACACTGATAGGTTTTAATTTGAGTGCTCAAATTAATATGCTCATATATATGCTCAGGTGTTGAGCAATCTTTGCTGTAAACCACAGTTGAAGCAGTTCCAAGAACAGATAGGTGAGAATAAGGGGTACTATAAAGACCTTTTAATGTCTTTAAAAGAGTGCTCCTCTCAAATGAGGCATTTCATAGTTTCCCTACATGGAAATTATGATCTTGGGAAAGTAGTGCCCCAAGTACAAAAGACAGAATCTTCTGTTTCCTCTAATCCTCTCTTGCTATGTAGGTCTTTCCATTTGTGGAGAAAAATAAGGTTCACAGTCATTTGAGCATTTTGGGGTCTCCAGGAGGCCTTTAAAGGGAAGTCAGAGAAATAACAAACTGAGGGACAAAATTCATGCCTATTTAACACTTTAACTGTTGGGGGCATGCATAATAACAATCTACTACAGCAAAGGGGAATTCACGTGCTTCAGTGGAACAGAGCGAGAGGTGAAAGTGGTTCTCTCACTGTTAATGGGAGGAGTGCAGAGTTGTGGAAGGGGAGGGAAACTCAGAAATGCAACAATGCAACATGCAGAAGAACATATGAAGCTGCAATAAAAAAAGCTGCCCTTGTTTGACCTTCTTGCAGTTTGAAGCTGGTCATACTAGTGTGTATGGAGTTTGGAAACATTAAACACTAGAAAAATGTAAAATATTCTTATAATCACGTATGCTGCCTAGAGAAACTGTTGTGAAGAGTTTCTCATTACTGATATTTGGAGAGGTTAGTGATAGAAATGACTGTGGGATGAGTAATAAGTAAAAATATCCACTCAGACTGATTCAAACCAATATGAATTATGCCTGAGTCAATAATGAGTGTAGGATTAGGCACACTGGACTTGATTTTCCTCTCGCTTACAACACCGAAAATTAAATTAATTCAATAGACTACATACCACTAGTAAAAGTGGAAGCAGCTATTTTCAGTCTGTAAGATCCATATTAAGGAAGAAGCTCTGTTTGGTAGTTGGGTTCAAAAAATTGGGTTCAAATCCCAACTTTCATCTCAAGCCATTAATCTCTGTGCCCTGTCACAACCTGTTCAGATCAAAAGCACTCCACGATAGGGACCTTTCTTGCTTCAAATCTGCTCAGATAATGCCCAACACATCTGCACCGGGAGGTACAAATGTGGAACATACATGTTACAGTGGGAATGAATCCAAGGTCTTGAGGAAGACAACTGAATGAGCACGAGTGGCCGATAAGTGTATCACCTGGTTCAGTGCTTCTTGAATGAAACATATATATGACTTTGGTTTCTTATAATCTTTTGGACCTGTCGTCCTTTTATTTACTTTTGCTTTTGTTATTTCACTACAAATAAAGATATCTTTGTTTCCCTGTAATCTCTGACACTACATGATACTGTGACTGGGATCATAAAGGGATAAGCTAGAATGGCACATTACCAGCCACTGCTGGCACAGGCTAAAAAGGAGGAAGATTGAAACTTTTTTTGTTTGCATTTAAAAAAAAAAATCCTCAAAAACTTACATCATGACTTTTAAAGACATTTTTAAAGGGTTTTTTTTTTATTTAACTTCATTTAGTTGAACATATGCTGTTTCCTACAGAAGAGCAATTCCTTTTCATGTATCTTTAAAGTCTTTTCTCCCCCTGTATATTATCTCTTTTAGTTTTGTTAAACAATTACAAATTTTAAAGTGCACGGATTGCCTGGATTTTTTTAAGTTGAAAAACAATTATGCCTTGATGTGTTGGTTTGATGAATTCCCATGATAAGATTGCTTACCCCCCAAACCCCTCTTTTCCTTGTTATGATATTTTAGAACAAAATTTTAAACAAATATCTTCCTGTCCATTCTAGTGATCAGTCTCAGAGAGAAACTCAGCAACAGTCTCAAATTCTGTGCATGAAAACAAAGGGAGAAGAAGGGCTAACGGGTAGTGTGCTAAGCCTGGGTCCCCATTCGGTTTCTCCCCAAGCTGTACTCTTCCTGTGTGACCTTGGACTTTATCCCACTTCTTTTTACTCTGTAAAGTAGAGGTAGAAATACTTGATGGTGCACAGAGGTATTGTGAGAGAGATAAATATCAAAGTCTGGGAGGTGCTCAAACACTACAGAGATAGAGACAAGATAAGTACTGTACATAGAAAAAACTTGATTATGACTGAAACCCCCAAACAACAGGGCTTTAATCTTTAGACTTACAGTTTAAATAAAGCCTTGTCATATCCCATTGTGTAGTTTTCATGAATGTTTATTTCAATAGCCCTGTTGCAGTGACCATCTGGAATCATTCAGTCGTATAGTACTACTCCGGGCACTAATTAATTTCTTAAGTCCTGAGAACAAGGGCCTGAGCCTTACCACAATCTGATCAATGTAAGACCTGAAGGATCAGGTCAGCTTGGCTGACACCAAGCTCAGCCAGGAGCCGGCTTGGTATCAAATTGCCATGGCTTAAGAAGTTACTGGGCACCCACTAGGCTCTGGGACCTCTGTTTATATATGCACTTTACCCATGGAAAATGCAAGGTAATATGACCTACCTAAGCTGACTTTTGGTGCAGGCTAAGGGCATGCACGCACTGATGAATCTTAAGCACCTAATATGGAAAGATCCCAATAATTAAACAGGTACAATTTTGTGTGTACAAAAGCTTTTTAGTTCCACCCCACTACAGCTGCTAATCAAGAGTTAGTCAGCATTTCTCACTGTTTCCCTGCTGCTGGAAAACAGGCTTGTATGTTCATTCTCCTTTTCTCTGACACCCTCACCTCCAGAAGCTCAGAAGGATAGGGAAGGATCAGGCTCTCTAGGCCATCAGATCACTGATCCCTCATGTTAAGCTGGGATCAAACCTCTAGATTCCTCAAAGCCTTTGTGTAGGGTCCAAGATCACTGTTTCAGGACAGAAACTCTGCTACCGAGAACAGCCTCTCAGCTGTGAAGACTATGGTGCCATATGGAAGTCACAATAGAAAGAAGGGACGGTGGAAGGTGAATATCTGTTACAGTAGCGTTCTTTGCTTCAGATACAGCCCAGTTTAATGAGGAATTCAGAGGGGTTTCATGACATCAAATGGCAATAAAGACCATTAATAAGTTTGCATATAGACAGTGAAATACATTTACAGAATAATAAAATAATCAATGTAAATAATCATCATTTGAACTAAAATGGCTGATCACAGTTACATTCTCGTGAACTGAAAAAAAAAAAGTAAAGCAGTGTGACTTTAAAATGACAAAGACATTAGCACATTGCTGCTCCGATGAAACACGGTAGAACAAATCTGATTGGAGGCTGGTCACTTTGTGCCTGATGCCTAATCGAGAGCTTATTTTTTACCACAGTCCCTAGGGCACTGCTTTATCTTCAAAGCTTGAGCCAAGAAAATTCACATCTTCAAGTTGTCTGCAGGCTGTTTTTCTTTCTTCGCCCCCCCCCTCCAGATCTCCATCCTGGCTCAGTTAACAAACCTATTAATCCCTAGTCAAGTGCATACATGCAAAACTCTGATGAAAGAAAGCAAATGTGGAAGAAAAGGAGCAGAACTCTACAGATCAACACCAGCACTACTATTTTCCTTCTGGTTTCATTTCTGTGTTCAGCAAAATTTTATGCATGCATATATTTTCCAACAATGTGGCAAGATGTAGCTTTGATACATCTACTTCACTGTAAACTTGGGCCAATAGCTATCTCACATTAGTGGCCACTACCTCATTCAAGAGATAGCATCAAAAGATATGGCTATTTCAGGAGTGATTTTTCGAGATTCCAGTGATCTGCTATTAACAGAAATTCTGTTGTGAGCCAGTAGGTTTTGGGCAGTTAATTCCCATTTGTGTTTTTGAAAGATTTCTTTTAACTGTTATCAGTATTTCAGTAATGTAATGGGGAAGGAAACAGATACCAGAAATATCTTTTAAAAAGTACATCTGCAACTCTACCTATAAATTAAGCAATTAAATATGTAAGATCTATGGTTAGACACCTACAGACTCAATTGAATAAACAACAGTCTAACAGGGTGAATTAAATCTACACAACAGTGGAACTCATACCAGCATGTGAGACTGAAGAT
The DNA here is from genome assembly GCF_000699145.1 of Aptenodytes forsteri. Lineage (NCBI taxonomy): Eukaryota > Metazoa > Chordata > Aves > Sphenisciformes > Spheniscidae > Aptenodytes > Aptenodytes forsteri. The sequence continues at coordinate 13,768,821 of NW_008795405.1, forward strand.
ACCCATCAGTATATTCTATTGCTTGAATGTGTTAGTGTTTTGAAAATTTAACCCACTGTATGTTTATGGCTATTTATCCCTTCCCTTCCTCCCACCCACCCCCCAGTTATTTCATTCCTCTGGAATGTGACTTAGTGTGGAATATTGAATCTCTTCATTTCAGGGCATGCACAGTGTTTACCTGTAGCTCGTATGTTACTGTATCTTAATGGGATCTTGAAGGAGGATTCAAGGTTATTTAGTTTCCATGCTTAATTCATTCTTGAAGAGGTTTAAATAGAGACTGACAGCATGCTAATGTTTGATAATCATTACCATCAGCTACGGGGAGAATCAATGATCACCTAATACTTCTGTTGGTTTTAGAAACAGATCCCGTGACTGAAAAGTCAAAGTCATTAATCAGCCCATAGTATGATCTACATAAAACAAACTACATCCTCTCAGCAGATAAAGCATGTTGTCTCCTGTTCATGCATGTTATCTTTCAATTTACATTTTATGCAGATTTGCCTAGCTTTATGATTTCCAATCAATTTTCTGGCTTACAAGGATGTTTTAAACACTTCCAGCCCCTTTTCAGGTTTCACCATTTTCAGCTGCAGTTGAAAATGGTGCTGGATGAAGCTGCAGCTAGGAGGTGGCATGTACTGAGCAGGGGGGTAAATCCCTGTCTATATGTGATACAAAGAACAGCCATTTGCTAGGAGAAATACTGTTCAGGAACAGTTGTTAATGAGAACCAATTTACTAGCACTACTGTTTATATTATTTTATATTGTTTATATTACTTTTGTACTGTTTACATTCATTATATATAAACAATAAAATAACAAAATTATTATTTGTTCTATTATAGTATTAGTCTCAGTCATGCCTACAATTTTTTCATACTTGAACTGTGTAATTCCAGAGCCAAAAAACAGCCTCTGTCCTAAAGTGCTTGTGACTGAATACAGCACTGGATATCCAGATAGTTCAATAAAATAGGAAACACAGAGGAATATATTTCAAAATATACCTGTGGTGGGCTGCATTATTAATAACATTTAACAAAAAGCAAACTGAGACACAAGTCATCACAAGCTGATATTTTCACAGGTTACCATTAATCTGGGGTCTGGAATTATGCCATCTTCTTATATCTGACCAGTTACTTTCTCAGTACTATTTCTTCTCTATCACTTCAGCCAGCAGCCTGTGTTCCTGGTGCTTAAGGTCTTGAGATTACTCTCAAGTGACAAATGATGATGTATGTACACACAATTCGGTACTTCTCCCTTTGAGTTTAACTGGACTGGGAAATGCTATGGTCCCTGGAAATCAGGCTCTTTGTTTTTCAGCTTTGGCAATAGAGAAGAGAAGCATCCTGCTTTAATATGAGATTTTAACATTTGGTTTGGAAGTATTTTCTGACTTTCACAAGCCTACAGAAAAGACAAGTCTCTTGACATGCACCTTGTGCTTTAAACACAGGAACATCCTTAATTAGAGGCAAATTCTGACACTGAGTCAATTAGATCACTTGTGGAATAAGGTAGTCCTCAGTGAGAGTGACAGTGGCAAAATCTGGTCCTTGATAAATGAAAGGCAATGCTGAGTTCCTCCCTAGGACTTTGATGAGAAATTCACAGTAACTCCCTTGTCTAGAAGTCTGAAGCTTTCCTGCCTTCCCTTATGAAAGTAAAGGATTTCTAAATATGTTCTACTATTATTATTTAAAAATACAGTAAATTATTCATCTTCTTTTTATTCTTATTTGAATCAAAAAAAGTATTCACATTTCTGATATTAACTGGTTGAGATTTTCAAAGCTGCAGAAGTATTGAAGGAGTGGAATTAAAAATCTTATCTTCCATTCATTAACTCACATGGAATTCACCATTGCTGCAGTTCTCCCAAGAGTTCCTTTTCCTACCTAGAGGTTTGAATTATGTCGCCTTCTGTGTTATAACACCACGTCTTTCTATAAGAGATGACTGCTGTTCATTTCTCATCTTTATTGTGTTTTGTGTGCTTATTTTTCTCCCAAAATACCCCTTACCATATTTCTTTTTACCGTTGGAACAAACTTGTGATAATAGGGTTGATTCTTTTGTCAGCACACGGGATTTACTAGATCACTGTGCATCTCAAATATTGCTAAGGGGTTATAGAATTTCTACAAGGCATAATGGAAGGTCATTTATTTTCTGCATTTTTAACCTTTTAGAGCCAGTACCTTGATTTAGAGTGAAAATAGGGTAAATATTTTTAAGAAAAGGGAATACTCCCATTTATCATTGATAAATTTCGAAATTCATAATGTTTCAACTTGCTCAGATCTATGGTTAATATTATGCATCCCTCCTGCTGAAGCAGTCACTGCAGATAGCTCAGAAGCTCATCACTCTCCAGCTGCAAGCTGACAATTTATCCAGTTTAAGATTGTATGTCACCAATGAACGTTCTGATCACTTGTAAAAGGTAGTGCTCTAACCTGAGTAATTGCATAAACTCTGGATGGGTCTTCTGGCTACGAGTCATTTTCTTACAAGCAGTAAAAGTTCCCAAGACTACACAAAAAAGAAGAGATCAGTGGAGATACTGCAGTGATTGTTCATACACGGGGAAAAAATGCTTCCTCTGGAGTGGAAAGAAGGCATAAGGGGCCAAAATTGTAATGAAGACATGGAGTTATAACAGGAATAAATTTAGCTCCATGAGTTTAGATGAGCAGCCTGGACAAAATGGTACGTGACAGCTCTTCAGAGACAGGTTTTCCTCTGAGTCTGTACTGCCACTTTAGCACTACATGTTTTTCTTAGCCCTAATCATATGCAGTGCAAGAAAGAAAAGAAACTCAGCTGCTTCTAAGTGCTGAAAAAGACAGTAGCTTTAGAGATTCAGATGAATGGGTAAATGGTTGGATGGACAGAGAGTAGAACCCCACCAAATGAACTCCTCCTAATTTGGGCTGGCCAATTTTCTGATCTTTTTTCTCAATGGGTTAAAGAGGAGCACGTGGCTGTAATACTTGAAAAAAGTCAGGCTTAGTATCATGGTGTTCTGACATTAACCAAATCTCTTATCCAGGACAGTCAAGATTCTTCACTTCTTGAAAAAGTAAGACATAGTAAAGAAAAGTTTATCCTTTTTCCATTATGATGTCAAGACTCCAAAATAAAGTGAATGACAGATCATCTTAGTTAACCAATATATTGAGCTATTGTCATTCTAAAAATATTTTATGAAGGGTTAGGGAAATCACATAGACTGAAGAAAATAAAAATAGCAACTATTTTCAAATATAGAAAGATTGTTGTTTACGACAATTATCATTGAAAGAGCTAATTAGTTTACTCTATTAGAATTCTGGATTGACACTAAAATAAAATTAAAAAATCTCCCCAAATGATATTTTAAAAAAGTCTCTAATCATCCAACCAACAACAGAACCACAGTCATTAAATATAAGAACTTTATTGTAATAATGAGTATGTCATCAGAGGTTTCCTTTTTGCAAACAACTTTCTACTAGCATTTTTACAATGCATTTCAAATTAAAGCAACAAAAGTATTTAGGCAACAAAAGTACCTCTGGATATTCTTTTGATAATCAAAAACCCCTAATACAGGTAAAAATATTCAGATTTTTCTAACATGCTTTTTGGTTTTTCATCTGCAAGTGTTTGCATATGCAGTTGACTTCCAGGTAGAAATTTAGACATTTGCCCTCTAAATATTGGAAGCTCATGCAAATAAGGTGGTAGAGAAACAACTACTTTGATTTACTCTTACAATTTATTTTTGGGCACAAAAATATTGCTATACCTTTAGTATATGCAAATTGCATAAACATGGAACGCAGGCCTGAGTCTTCTGAAAAATTCCTCCTTAATCTGCTAGACAACCTCAGTCACGTATTTGGATAAAGCAGCAAAATTAATGGATGAAGGGAACGCAGCAGATGTAATGTATTTGGATTTTAGAAAAACATTTGATACAGTGTCTGACAAAACCTTACTTGAAAACTTAATTGAAGTTGGCTTGGAGAAGAACAGTGTTATGTGGATTGAAAACAAACATTAATGGATAAATGGGTAAACAAGACTGCAAAGAAAGGGTAATGATAAACCACAGTGTAGTGATTGAGGAGTGGTGCCTACCAGGGCACCAGAGGGATCAGCCTTTGGTCTTATGTAACATCTTTATCAACGATCTCAAACACAGAGTAAGCAACATATTGACAAAAGTAGTGGATGTGCAGGAGATGTAAAGGAGAGGAATGACGATTTACATGATTTAATTATAACAGGATGAATAGAGAGTAAACAAAAGAAATTTCCAATCATTTCAATGTACAGCACTACAACCAGATACAAGAAATACAGCAAGGAAATAATCTATGGGATAGAAGATCTTCTGAGAAATGATCCATAAGGAAGATCTAGAAGTAGTGGTTGACAATTAAAAATTAATATGAGCTCTACATATAACATAGCAGCAAACAAGGACCAAGTCAAGTGTGGGCCAAAGATGCAGAAAAATCGTTTCATAGGATATCATATAATGAGGTCGTAGTCCTTTCTTACATAACTGTGGTCTGCCACACAAATGGAATTATTGTTTTCTGTCCTGGACAATTGATAAGAATGCACACTGTCTGGAGCAACAAAAAAATAAATGATCAGAAGGGAGCTACATGGAAAAATAATGGGAAAAGTTAAAGCATACTTGATATTTAAGAGTATGAAAATGGAAATCACAATTCTGCACACAGTTGATGATAGCTGGAAACAAGATACTTTTTTTAATAAAAAGATAAAACTGAAAACAACAGGATAAGACTGAAAGGAGGATGTAAGCGGAACAAGAAAGGGCCATATTCTGTATTTACATTAGGTATGACTAGCAGAATTGTTGTCATAGGGGGGTGATGGAGCAAACATGCCTGGGTGGTTTTGACAGTAAAAGTTCTGATTGCGTCCAACTTCCTTTGAGGTGGCAGAAAATGTTTTCTGACCTGACACATGTCCAATAGTTGAGTTACACTCCACACACCTGATGCACCTGGCCTAAACCACAAGTAGTGTTGAAACCTTCACAGCTGGTAAGCTACAGTGATTTAGAACATATGCAGGCAGGGGCCCTGTGTTCTCTAAGGTTTTGCTCAGTGATAGAAAAGCTGGAGGGAAAAAACAGAAAAGAAGGTCAGTAGCATCTGGAAACTTTGGCTATCTCTAGGGAGATCATGCAGCTCAAATGCCCAGGGTAGGGCTTGGAACTATGATTTATGTCTCCCTGTGCCAGCTTTGATGAATTTGGTGCAACATTACATTGCAAAGGGTGTCTGGGAAATTCTCTGAGTATCATGTGAGGTGTCAACATGTATGTAGAGGTGTTATGTAAAGTCTAGTACGACTATGGCAATCAGACGTATCAAGTGACAAGCTGCTCATAAAGTCTTGGAACCCAAGAGCATTGCACATGGGGATGCACCTGGATTAAGCAGCAGATAGTCTCTGCACAGGGTCAGAGGAGGCGGAAATCAGCCTCCTCCAGCAGGTGCTGCTCTAGCTGAATGGCTGCCCAGGGAGCATTGGCCAGAGCTTCTTGCAGAATCAGCTGTGGTGCATTGGTAAAGGCAATAAGCTAGGGATAGTACAACCATACCGCTGTGGCAAATGCTTTGAGAGGCATGGTGCATCAGAAAGCCAAAATGACTCCTCATATGTAGGAGAAGCTGGCCTTTCTGGGAGACATAAAAAGCAGTGATGCCATTTGCCTGACACCAGCCTTTCTGGGGAGGGAATCAACCATTTCTTTCCACGTTTCAGTAGAAAGGGCCACATGTCTGTGCCACTCCTACTGCACCTGTATAATCCTCTGGGACTCTGAGGCCAAAGGGAGATTGGTATTATGACAGGTTTCAACAAAAGTGATGGTTTTAGCCTGTGAGGAAAGTTCAGTTTTGTACAGACACTGTGCGGCATTAGCCTTGTTATATACAACTTGGTAGAGGACGCTGTAGAGGCAGCAAGGCATTTTCCCATGATCCCAGCCTCTGCCTGGGATCACTTCTTAAGCCATACTTGTTCCCTGTCCTGATGCGTAGGGGTTCCAGACCACTGCATATGAACCAGATGAGAACAGATCTTGTATCATCTCAGAAGGATAAGGGTCTACCAGAAAATCAACATTACAAGCATCCATAAATTGTGCGAGCACTGCATGAGCAAAACATGATATTTCTACAGTTCTTCTTTCCTCCCAAAGGGTCCTAGAGCAGTTTATTCCCTCATCTGACACTGAAATGCAGCCACCTCTGGGGTGGAAGCCAGCAGCCATTCAGCATCAGGGACAGTGCCATATTTAAGCAAGATAAATGCACAGAAGAAAGACCATCTGTTAGCATGCCAGTCAATTTGTAGATACAAGTAGATCCATAGCAAGTTGTGACAAACCCATGTGCCAGAGCCCCCTCCAATATTTCTAGCAGAGTACAGGCAAACATAAGAGAGTCATTTGTGTACGCCCTAGTGGTGCTGTCAGCCTGCCTGGGAGGACTCTGCATTCTGTGATATCACTATTCCCCCTTAGGACAAGGGACTGAGCAGATCTGATGTTATCGGTCAATGGCTCCCCCATATAAAGGTATGAAGGTAGGCATGACAACTTTTTTGCTCTGCTCTAGTCAGTGACTTTTGCCAAAATCTTGAGCCAAAGCTCCTCCGGAGGAGTGCCCAGAAACGTTTGGCTCTAAAACCAAGCTGAGGGATCTCTAAGTGCCAAGTTGTAGAAGCCTCATGGAGTCTCTGTGGCCAAAACTGTGGAAACGGGAATTTGCTCTGAATAGAGCCCTTATAGATCAAACATTCAGAGTAGACTAAACATCTTTGACAATGAGTCTAAGATTTCATGGCAAGGCAATTTTGCCCAGTAATTTGTTCAGATCTAAATGCTTTTAGCTCTCTAAGTTCATTTCTCACTAAATTATTTTCTCAGGACAGTTCGTTTGAACATAATAAGGCATCCAAGCCTCAACTACAGCAGGACCTTTGCAATACAAGTGCATGTGTTATAATACCTTATCTTCCATCATGGAGATTTAATCAAATCCACTAAAATGATGGACTGTAATAGAGATTTTTCAATAATGTATGTTAAAAGGGTCCTTATGTAATGACTTAGAAGTAGGGAGTGAAAAGATGATAGTGTGTTTCAGCATACAATATGCTGTGAAGGATTAGTTAAACTATTGGGAAGCCCACACAGGTCTCTACTACCCTCAGCGCTTGTGAGTCATTATGGTCTTGTTTGTTTCTCTGATAAATTCAGTAAACTGGGGTGCAGTATATCATGCAGCAATGCCGTATATCATTCCATTCTCTAATAGGAACATAAAACAATCATTGATTGCAAACAGGCTCTTTTAAAGATTCACTACACTGTTTGGCATTTCCAAATGTTTTTATGTTGGCAAGCTATTATAATAACTCATATGGGATCAAAATGCATATAACTTATTCCAAAGTATTCCACATGCTAATTAAGTAAACAGAAGTGCACTTGTCCCTACCTCCCCCATCAAAAGAGAGTATGCTTATTCTCCAGAACATTATTTCACTTCAACCTCTCCTCTTTATGTATCATTCCAAACCTTCTTTCCCCACCTCCAGCATTCATATTCCTGTTCACTGACGCTCTTGTTACTGTCTGTCTTTTCATATATCTAAAATATTAAAGTGAAGCAAGGTAATGAGTCACTTTTTATCTCTCCAAGGAGGAGAGAGGAAGATGACACATTGTGCACTGATCTTACTAAGAAAAGTACCATATATGTGGAGATTTTTTTTGTTTTTATTTAATCTTTACTTTATCAAAACTGCATTGCACTAGTCATCTTCATTCTCTGAAAAAAAAGAGCAAAGCAAAGCAAAGGCAGGTGAAAGAAGCACTAGCAATGATACCAATTACAACACTTTTCCAGTTCAGTTCAGGGCACTGGGTACTTTAGTGCAGCTTGAAGATAGTCATGTCAAACAAAAATGTTTGATATGTATTAATTTCAAGCAAAATAAGCTTCCCCTTGATGTCCATATGTGTAAGTCCCATTAGTATTACTCATCCACATAAACCAAGGGACGAACAGACCTCTGAGAGTTAATTGTATCTTCACATTTGAAGCCAGAACCACAATCTGCCATTAGCATGTTTATGTCTTATGTCTTTTTGCAGAGAGCAGGCACCACTAACATCTTCACAGAGCACGAATGAGGGGTGATCCCTGAGCTGACATTTTGGGATACACATTCTGCAGAAGACAGAGGGGGAATGTCTGCCCCTCTATGTCTCCCTTGCTGCAGGTTTGGAGGGCCTTTTCAAAACGCTTTCACTCTGAACTGGTCACTTGGTTAAGCACTGGTGGGGCTTTACACCTACGATGCGTCCAGGAAGTGGGGGGGAGAACAAGGAGTGGAGGCGGGAACAAGTGAAGTGCTGGGGCTGGGGCCAAGAAATCACTCCCACTAAGGAATTTTCAAAGGAGTTCACCTGGGTGAAAATGGTCTTTGAGGTACAAATCGTTCACACCCCAACTTGTGGCTATAATCACTTGTGCCAGAGGAGCAGCCAAAACCAGCTGCTCCACATTGTCTCATTAGATCTGCCATTTTACACACAGCGGCCAAAGACAAAACAGGCAGTTGCTTGGCAGAAGCCTGGGGCTGCTTGGCACCACAGCAGAAGCATGCTCTTAGCTCTGGTTGTGGCCAACCCCAGGCACAGAGAGAAGGAGAAAGAGAGGAGGAGGAGGAGGCGGCGGCGGCCCACAGGCAGTGCCAAGCTTCATTATTGCAACAAGATTTACAGGTTGTAGGTTAGCTTTCTAAGCAGGTAACAACGCCTGCAATGATAACGAGGGACACACACCTTATCTGAATCTCTCAGGAGCACTGTGAGGTCTGGAGAGTCATAAGTGAAGGGAATCATGTCATATCCAAGCTACCCTTGAGTCTGGCAGTAGGCTCCCATCTCTGGGTGTTTTTGTGAAAACAGAGGGCTAGCGAGCCAGCCTTCCAGTGCTTCCTAGAATAGCAAAGGACTTTGAGTGCCATTATTGAAAGATTAGCTACAATCACCCCAAGCTCCAGCTCAGACACCTACCATGATTAAGTTCCATTGTGACGATAAATTTCCCTTTATTGTGACTCTTTCAAGCTGCATTTTTCCAAAACAACCATTGTAAAGCAAGAAGGCAGTTTAAGAGGAAGGCCTTATTATTGTATGGATTGTCTTTCTCTTGCAGTGTGTGTTACAAATGCAGAATCGCAGTAAACAGGGCTGGCTATGAATCTTCCACTTTAAGATGATAAGATACCAGCTTGCTGATACAGCATAACTATAGTAGTCTCCTATTTATCTATGCTGGAGGAGACAATATTAATCCCTTCAAAATAATATCACATAACTGCCATTGCAGATCCCTGTAGTCCCTCACAGGGGAAGTCACAAAAATGCAAACCCTGCTAAAAGAATGAATTTCTTTCTTCAAAGAAAGTGGAGTTTCAGGGGTTTTCTTTACTACCTTGGCATCTTCTCTATTTTCCTGAGGCCACTGTTAATGATCATAAGACCACTCACAACTTCTGGACAGCATCCACTTGCACTAGGATGAAGAGCACAAACATTTGCATTTGGATACCTCAGATTTATCTTCTTCCCCCAATACTTTTACTTGGTCATTGGGCTCCATTGTGGCAAATTGTCCCAGCATCTCTGACATGGAAGAGCAGACTACTCTATGCAATAGAGCTGGCACAGTCAGGATGGTGAGGCTGGATGCCAGCCAGTTCCACCAGGAACAGTATGCCTGGTACAATCCCCTTGCCTACACAGGGAAGACTTAAATTCTCAAATCCACCCATTGCTTGCCCAGTTAATTCACTTTTTCCCATGAAGATTTTATAAGTGTTATGTACTAAACTTAACTGCACACTCAGCCTTCCTCAGTCACCCTAGGACACCAGAGATCTTGGTTCACCATACCCATCTATGTCTTAAATTCAGAGCTGAAGGCTGAAGAACTTGCCAAGGCCTTCCTTCTGCAGGCTTCAGGAGTAGCATGTTGACTGAACTGAGCTGAACAAAATATGCAAGTAAGTATTTAACTGTCAGCTGTGCTTTGTGAAAAATCTCTTGGAAAATCTGCACCAGAACTGTCTGGGCCAAACTGCAGAATGCCCACACCGTATCCTAAAACTTCTGAGAAGAAAATACAGGCCTCTGAGCACTTTGCCAAATTGCTGGTGGCTGTGCTTGTGGAGGACATGTTTATACAAGAAATTATGAAAAGTGCACAATATTGTCTGGAAAGAAATAAGCCTTCAAGGGTGCAGCTCTTGTTACAGGAGAGAAGCTAAAAAAGAACCGTAGTTTGCAGCCTATATCCTTAATTTTATGCTGTACCTTTGCATATGTTGAGGTTTTGGAAGTTCCTCATTCTTACATGAAAATATATTCAAAACTTACTTTTCTTAAGATATTTATTTTTCTTTCCAGTGCTGAGTGCAATAAAAACAAAGGAAAAGAACATGAAATACATTCGTGTCTAAACCAGAATCCTCACAGTGAAGGCAAACTGGGGACACTCTGAACAATGTCAAGTATTAAGAAGCAGAGGTTTTTCCCCCCTATTGTTTTAAGGTCTTATTTTCCCCTCACAATATAAAACTAACTCTTACAACTAACCTCACAAGATTTCAGGCTGAAACAGCATACTCCAAGCACCCCAGCAGCATTGAATGAAAATTTGCATACCCCATACAAGTACAGAAAGTAACACCACTCTTTCAGGGAGCATGTAAGCCATACATTATGAACCTATATTCAAAAGCATGCATTCTGTATAGAGAGGGAGGAAGTAAATGCACTTTCAGGGTAGTGTAACACAACCTCTTCTCTGCTGTTCCCTTCTCCTGGCATCAGGGTGGATGTAATTCTTCTCATGCATTATTGATAGGCCCAAAAGCCTGCCAAGCTAGCCTGCTTTTTTTGTGACAGACAAAGGAGGGTACACGGATGGCACCTCTCACTGCTCGGGGCTCTGCTTTCATTAAGAACATTTTCTGCCTGTTCTCCAAGGGCACCCTCTGTCAGAGACTGCCACACAATAAAAAAAAATATGGCTTTGAAGTCCAGTGAATAGAAACAAAATGAATTAACGTTCAGGTGTTCGTGCAACCTGATTACAAAGGCCCAATTCAGTGGCGTCCTTCACACCTTTTCACTTGTCCCTGCATAATCTCGACACATCTTTTAGGCTCTCTGCCTTTCTAGTCCGCCTCCTCCCCGCTTCCCCCCATCCCTTTATTTCCTAATGCTTGCAGGTCCTCCAGGAAGACACAAGCACTTACAGTTGTTGAGTGATTAAATATTTATAATCAGGGCAATGAGTGAGGTGTTGAATAATAAATGCTAAGGTTGAGGCGGCCTTAGATAATTTCTGCAGATTTCTTCATCCACAGCCTCTTTGATTCTAAGGCAAAATCCTTTTAATTAACAAAAACTTTTTTTCTTTTCTTTCCTCCTTCTTCTTCCTCTACTTTTTTTTAGCAGCTGTGACAGGTGATAGTCCTTTATCACTGTTTTGTTCATGAACCTTAACCCTGAGACAGTGCTACAGCTGTCATTAAAACCTTAGATAAACATGCATAAAATGTACATTGGTTGTTGCTTGCTCACATTTGGGTTTGGTTTTTATATATATAAAACATATATAAAAATATAGATATTTGCCCACATTCACTCAAACTCCTCTACATCAACTAGTATTTAGTCAAGAAATGAAAGTCTGTAATAAATGGTCAGTCAGCTATTAGGGACAGTTATAGCATGTTGTGATGGAGACGAGGAGTGACTTACATAAAGCTTCTTTATAGAGCTGTAATTGTAGATAACACTGTACTTTACAAAGCAGACAGAACAGCTAGATTATCCACAGGCTTCTCTTGATTTGAACTAAAAATGGATTTAGTCTTTAATATCTCTCTTTGCCCTCCTTAATCACCCTAACCAATGGCATTGGAGCTAGGGATTTTTTGAATCTTTTTTCTTTAAAAGATATTCTTTTTTTAAAAAAAGTTCTGGCTTCTGGAGTCGTGTGAGAATTTCAGTTTGGGGGAAGGAGAGTTCTTGTTCTTTAAGAAATATTTCAGACACTAGTGGTATGGACAAAAAGCCTGTAAAAGTGAAGTCCTGGAGCAAGTAAGAATCGTTTTCCTTCCCCTCTCTCCTTCCAGTTACATTCACTCTCATGACTATGCAGGAGGCTGATTTGTCATTTCTGAATGCTGGATTTGGCTGAGAACTGCTGGTATAACAAAGACAAAGTAAAATACAAGGCAACATCTCCTTTGAGCCAGGGTTTGGAGAAACCAACATGAAATGACCAAAAGTAGGAAAAATACATTCAGCAATAGGATTTGGAGAAATAGTGAAAAGACATCTGACAGGAGCTTTGAAGCATTTCAGCATCAAAGATGACTTAACCTGGAGCATAAAACTAACAGAGAAGCATTAGGAACCCCATGGTCTGTTTCCAATCATGTCACTCTGATGGCTATATCACTAACTCCTCTCAAAATGGATGTTACCGTATTTCCCCATGTGACAACACAGTTTTGAAACTTGGTAAATAAATGTTTTATAATATTTTCAGATCTTCAAAACAGAAAGGAACTGGAAAAAATTAAAAATGCAAAGAAATGTAAAGGTTTATCTCTGATGCTCCTTTCCTCTCACACTTTTCCCCTGCTCCAGGGTGGGCTCTTTTCCATGGGCCACAGCTCCTTCAGGAAATACCTACCTGCTCTGCCATGGTCCTCTCCACAGGCTGCAGTGTGGATATCTGCTCCACCATGGAGCACCTCCTCCTCCTCCTCCTCTTCCTCCTCCTCCTCCTCTTCTTCTTCTTCTTCTTCTTCTTCTTCTTCCTCCTCCTCCTCCTCCTCCTCCTCACCTTGGTGTCCTCTCTGCTGTTTCTCACTCTTTTTGTTCCCTGCTCCCCTGCTCTTCCTCCCTCTGTGCACCGTTTGCTGCCCTTTCTTAAAATGTTTTCCCAAAGGCACCACCAGCTTGGCTGATGGGTGCAGCTGTGTCCTGTGGTGGGGCCGTTGGAGCCGGCTGGAACTGGATGGAACTGGTTGTGTCCGGCATGGGGCAGGCCCAGCCTCTCCTCACAGAGACTGCCCTGCAGCCCCCTCCTGCCAGCACCTGGGCATGGACACCCAAAACAAGCTAAAAATTTTAGCAATAAATTACATTTTGAGAAACCTGTAATCTAACGTGCTGTATCTGGACACTGATGAGGAATATTTCTACTTATACATTCTGTTGTTTGATTCTTCAGATATAAATACAGATCAAGAGAAATTAAGTTGTCCACTTAAGCTCAGTTGTTGAAATACAAAAGGGAATAGGGGCTGAGTTTAAATCAAAACATCATCACACTGATGATTCACTCTGTAATGCAAACAATACTGCTGTTCTGGTCATATTGTATTATCATATTACCTATCATTATATCAGATAATTTGAAATAGTTTGACATCCAAAAGAATGCAGGAGTTGGGATTGGTATTTCAAGGAGGAAAATGGTGACATCCTGGCAGACTAAAAAGGTGACCAGGGATGAAAATATTTGCTCTATTTACGTGCACAACTCTAAACACCAGTACAGTGTGCAACAACAGAAGCAGCAAACTGAGCTTTCTGGAGGATTTTTTTCTTGTTGCTGAACGCTGATTATGTTGTAATCTTATCCTCCTACCCAGCTTCATGCTGCATGGCTACTTTGTCCTCCTGTTGCACCTCACCAGGCTTCAAGACCTCAGTCCTTACCAAATTCAGATAAGTGTTTACTCATGTGCACAGACCATTCATGTCCAGAAATATGGGGGTGGAAAAAGGATCCTGTATGAAGAGGAAGTTTCCAGGAACTGATTCGGATTGTAAACTCTCTACAGCAGCATGCATCTTGGTAGCAATCTATGGCTTCTATCCTTGTCACATGTTGACTCTAGATGCCACAAAACTAATGTGTTCAAACTAATTTGATTTCTCACACCTTTTTGGTATTTGAAGAGGGGAAAAAATCATCCCTAAGTCAATTCCTTTAAGCTAATTCAAGCCTTTAACCTTTGTTTTCTCAGAGTCTTCTACTCCCTTTTCATAGTCTTTTCTATTTCCAGAACTGGGTACTTTACTTCAGACTCTGGGTCAACTTCTAGCTGTAAAATGCTGTAAACCCACCAGTTTCAGGAGAGTTGCTTGTGTTTTTCACTGATAAATAGAGATCAAAGGTGAATACTACAGAAGAAACTCCCATTTACACTTCAGCCCTTTACACCACCTGTCTGTATCTTAGTATGTATAAGACATTACAGAGTTAAGGCTGTGTTACCCTGGCAGAAAGATGGAAAGAGGCCTCAAGGTGCACAAGATTTATTCCCCCCTCAAAATGTAGTCTTCTGCCCCAAGTCACCTATTACTCTTACAACTGAGTCCAGTTTTGAAACAGATAAAATGCTTACAAGGAATTTTTCTCCTAAAGAGGACCATTTGGGCTGTATGTGTCGGTTAGCATGCTTTGTGCAGAGTGAGTAATGTGAAAGATTTCATATGGGTGTTTAGGCTTGAAAGGAGACAGTACAGAACAGGTAGAACTTGTAACTAGGCAAGATCTTAGTTCTCTGCCTCATTCAGCCACTGATTTAATTGGAAAGTAGTTAAACTTCTTCCCTCTTCACTACACTTACAATTTTCTGGAGCAAGAGCTGCCACTTCACATGCATTTGTACATCTCCTACCAGCAAGGGTCAGATCTCAGTTAGGTCTTCTCAGTGACATTATTATCCAAAATCATTATTAATAGTAATAAAGGTAAATACCACATGAAAAAGGCATTCAGAACTCTGTTGTAAACACCTCAAATTCAAGAGCAATCCTCAGATTTATTAACAAATCTCACTTTATGAAGAGAAAATGAATCCAGGTGCATAATTAAGTTATGTCAGGGTCCTAACACAAAATCTGCATAAATACTTGACTCCTAATAGTATTCATTCATGTAATACTTCATGCTCCTCAGTTTCCCTTTGTCAGGCTCATCTTTACACAAGCTTCCAGGCACCCTGAGATGGTGCATTACAGAGGTAGCAGCAGTGTGCATGCCACAACCAGAGCAATGGATGGTAAAAGGTTACTTAGAATTGCGTCCTTATTTTGTTTCCTCTCCTCGCCAAGGGGTAATTGCTAAACCACCAACAGCTAAATAGATTTATCACCAGATGCCAAGGCTGCTGATAAGTTTCGGGCATGTCTTTCCCAGTAGGGGCCACTACAGAGCATTAAATAGGAAGACTGGGAAGAGAAAATGAGTACAGTCTAACAGAAGGAACCAGGTAAATATGAAAAATGCTTCACTGGAAGATTAATCCTTCCTGTAGTCCACCGTTAAAGTAATAAAAGGTTTATGATTCATTTCTTACATTATAATGGAGGAGGCAATTAGTAATTACTGGATTTATAGTATTTGTTGTGTTAACTCAGCCAATAAAATACACAGCAAAACTGTTTTTCTGAAGCACATTCATTGCAAAGTAATGTTCCTGAAGCATTAAAAATGCAATCTAGTGCACTGCACTTCATGTGTTATTACAGAAAGAAGGATGGTTCTCCAATGTACACTGAGGTATTAAGAACTCAAAGATTTTCTTCATTTTTTCTACGCAACTCTTTTTTCCCAAAGAAAAGTTAAACAATCTAACTCTAGTAATAAGATTTAGCACAAAAACCCACAGCTGCTTAATGTCTATTGTTAAAAAACTAAGCACACTTTCTCAATCAAACTACCACATCTTTCCCCTTAATGTGCAATCAAGTTTAGGTCTTTTCTTGGCATGGGGGAATGGCCAGACTCACACGATCTTCACCGGCTACTGTCATTTCCTTCTTATCTGTCCTAAAAATACTTTTTACTTCCACTGAAATGCTTCATTAAAATATTATTTGCTTCAGCAGTATTTTTTTCCTGCTGTGAATCAGAATTCCATTATTATACTTTGTTCAAGTAAAGGTTTACGTTCTGGCACTGCTACAAAGTAAATTTTATATTAAAACTGCTCTTAAAATATAGCAAAAATTTTTACCTGAATTAACAAAAAGTGAAAGTATTATTTCTGTTACATTCTTGTATCTCACCTACATGTACCTTGGAGCTGAAGAGCTAGAAAAATAATTGTTTTGTAATGTATCCACGTTCAGTTATTGGGCTTCTGTCCATGAGCTAAATTAAACATGTAGAATAATAGAAAACACATGATTTTCCATCTAAAAAACACAATCATCTTTCACTTTAGCCAAAGGAAAATATACAATAAACACCACTCATCTAGAGGGACCCTACAGCCAGGGAGGGAAAATGGAAAGGAAAAAGGAAGGAAAGAGGTGAAGTTTGAGGAAACCCCTCTAACTTGAGAGGCATTTTTCTAAATCATGACTATAGGCATAACCCCTATGAAATTCAATGTTGCCTGTTCCCCTGCTAATATGCTTTCCTATACATTCACTAAATGTTTTCATTTGCAAAAATAAGATTGACTTTCCCTCCACTGAAAAAAACTAGCCACATAATCCTCGATCATCAAGGCAGGAACAGCCCTGTAATGCAATTTCCTTCTAAAAGTTCCTAAAACCAAATTCAGAGTTATACTGTCATGTGTAGCACTCCTCAGGGGTTCCTTGAAAACCATTTCCCCATCAGAGTATGTAACTCTGTCAAACCAAAATGGGAAGCAGTCAATCTTGTCAACTGTTTCTAGTCAAAAAGGTTTTTGACAGGGCAGAATTATTATTCTTAGAAGTAAATTTCAGCTATGGAATTAAGTTCACTGGAGTAAAAACTGTTGGAAAATTCAAAATTGTCAAAATTATTGATGTAAAATCTCTTTATTCACCTGAACATTTTTCTGACTCCCTTATCTTCAGAATTTTGATTGGTAATACTGATTTTCAGTTTCTACGTGAAAAAAACTGTAATCTGAATTTTTTGGGGAAAACAACAAAAGACATCATCCAACACCAATGACAGGTCTACTGCAAATGCATTATCTGTTACATTGGAAAAAAACTTATAGAACTAACATGTAAAAAACCCCAAACAATAATAAGTCATATAGCATACTCTTTACCACTGCTTCCTTAATATGGTTTCAAACCTGAAGAAGAGTCTGTGTGCCTTAAAGCTTGTTGTTTTTTACCAACCGTATCAGTTGATCTAATAAAAGATAATGACTCTACAAACCTTCTCTTTAAAAACATTTCACACAGTCTAGCTAGAGACAGAGGGGGGAAAATTAAGTTCACAAGCCTTGCTTGTGAAGTCCCATCGAAAGGACGATGAGTTTGTCTGGATGCAATATGTAATAAACAACCCTCTGAAAAAAAAGACAGAAGCTCGCACAGCATCTGCTTTGCAAACTTAAATAACTTGGCCATTTAAGTTGTTTTGTTTGGTCTATTGCATATGGCAAAATGGTCCAATTGATGCACTCAATACCATCAGTATTTCATTTTTAAAAACTAATCTGTTCTCTTCCCTCCCCCTCCCCATGTTGATGGAGGATCAGTTTAACAACTGGATTGCTGGCAGTGCACTTGAGTGCTGGTGAGTCAGCTAGATGGGAATGCTCCCTCTGAGTCAGTGCGGAGCCAGCCTCCCAGCATGGTGCTTGGGGACACTCTGGTGCTTGAGCTGCAATCATTTAGATCAGAGAAAACCAAAGCCCTGAACAGTTGCGGTCACTTGAGATCAGATGGAAAAAACAGAGATATTATGCCAGTATCCTCAGCAAACTCAAAAGAAGACAATAATTGCACTAGGCCAGATCTGCTCACACTCTGCCAAGAAGCTTGGTGAGATAAAGATAGTCGTCTTTGTCTTCTGTCATTAAAGAGTCAAGCTTATTATTCTTTTATTGAAAGAAACTCTGTAAAAGTTGTTATATTCCACATGAGAAGTGGTTGCATTTCAGTGCTACAGAAAGCGATTCTGGTACGTATAAGCTGTAGGTTTCCACATGACAAAGAATAAATCAGTCCTAGCTGTGTTTTTGCATTGATTTCAATGGAGTTTAGAGCAGTCCCAGAGTTTTTAAAGCATCTATAAATCATCTGGGAGAAAATAAAAGACATTTAATCACAAATGATTTCTTCTTTCAGAAAAAAACTGCACTACCAATTCTTCCCCTGGCCTGCAAGCTCTTTGCAGCAGGGACCAGATTTTTATTTTGTGTTCACCCAGTGCATAGCACAGTCAGCTCCCAGCACAGTCGGCTCCTCTGGGTTTTGAATGTTGCATCTCAATAAAGCTATAACAACAGCGATAACCCTGATGACAATGATGTCCATGATAATAAATTCAACACTTCCCAGTAAATAACACATAATTATTACACTCCATTTCTGTTTATTATTCAAGTATTTTTAGTTTCCTTTAGCAAAAGTTCATGTCACTGACAATGCAGCCAATTAAATACACAAAAATGAACATCTGCAAAATTTCCAGCCAAAAAGAAAGCTCTGATTCTTTCTTGCTTCAAGAAAGAAAGGGACAGACTGACAGGGAAGATTTTTCTCTTCTTCATTCTAAAATACTCCAGCTCTTGTTGTAACCACCATCCCCCTCATCCACATAGTTGCACAGTTAGTTGGCAATTTACTAGGGATTCATCATGCGCACAGAAAACCATCTGACAAACAAAATCAATTCAGTGAAAGGGACAATAACACTAAAATTTCAAAGTGATTCAAGGTGCACAGGTCAGGGAAAAAAGATGATGGTATTCAAAGTAAAACAAATAAACATTTACTTTAGCACTGTATCAAAATGGAAAAGCATGTTTCCTGATGTGTGAATTTCAAATGAAACTCTCCACAAAGTATATGTTGAGATCCTGACCTGAGAACTCACGTGTCAGGATAGAACTCAATGCAAAATTAAAAGGAATGAGTTCTCCACCCACCAACTTCAGCAGTGCTGCTAGGCACTGTAATAATTAATTGAGCCTTGATATTTCATCAGCCTTTGATTACAGAGTGGAACTGAGTGGAACATTTCACACAGAAAGTGAGACAGTGTTGCAACGAAGTCAGGAAAAAAATATCACATTTCACCCAGCATAGTTTTGTGAACTTTGACATTTGATTTCACTTAGCGGAATGAAGAATTGCATTACAGTAGAGAAGGGGAGCACATTAGATTGAAAGGGAGAGAAAAGGGTCAGGCAGCATACTGTTCTCTAAATGTTTCACGTGTTTAATAGTTAATATTTGAAGATATGGGAGCAGATTCTCAGTTTGACCAAAATTTTGATGCATGCAGAAGAAAGAGACCTCTCAGGGACACAACCTGTACTCCCAGCCATTCCGACCAGACTCAGGACACTGACTCCTAGACCAGAGTAGTATGAAGACTGCTCCAAATCTCTGAAGTTGGTCAAGGCCCCTAATGAAAAGTTGGACAGCTGAGCATAGGTGGAGCAGACGCTGAAATAGAGCCCTTGACACCTGTGTTTTGGAGTGAAAGCTTTGCCCAAGGGCAGCTGCGCCTGGGTGGGCTGCCAAGCTGTCTCTCTGCTACGGGCATTTGCGTGGCAGCTCAGAAGCCAGTAGGGGGCTGGTTTATAAAGTGAACTGAGAAATTATAGTGTTCATTTTTATAACTGCCGACATTCACCTCAGCACTGCTCGAGTCCCTCAGCATCATGTAGCTTTCCAGGAGCAAACCCTCTTCTGTTTGAAGAGTTTTGCCATTGATTTTAGTGTAAGCCTTAAGGAGTTTTGGAGAGGGTTGTGTGAAGGAGGTCTTTGGACGGACACTCAATTTAGAGAATTTCACCATTCCTCAACAGCATGATCCTGGGCAGGGGGGGAATTTGTTTAAGTATCGGGGAAAAAACACACAAATATGTTTTAGCTATTTTTGATTGTGCAAATTCTGTATATACTTATATGGTGAAATATATTACCCTCATATAGCAAACTTTTGTTCAACAACATGATGTAAACAGCTAATTTTGTCCTTTTTGCTAGGACTAGGAGTGCTTTGGATGAAAGAAGGTGGGGGGGGAGGAAATACTGGCATGTGTGAAATGTAGGAAAGGAAATGTAAGAAGAGAGAAATCAGAACATGACACATAATAAGGCTACAGAAAGAGCAGCTGATAGAAAAAAAGAAGCATTAAAGAGGAAATTAAAAGACAACAAGTTATCCACTTGGAATTGATCAAGAAACAAGAGCATGTATGCCTGTAGTAACATCTCCATCTCCCATTGGCAGTTCCTCCAAGATCTAGGGTGTTCCCTGAGTCCTGGCTGACATCCAGCTTGGGTAATTATATTCTACTTACATAAAATTCCCCTTGCAGTTTCAATCGGACACCAATTTGCATCCCAAACTGTTCTGCAGTGTGGTTATGCCTGCTTCACGGCAGAGGTGGCTGCATTTCAGCAGGGAGCAAAGTTATATTTTTATATAGTTCATATACTATGTTTTAAAGCACCTGGGACCCTTCCACATCAAACGTGCTGTACACATTATGTTATCAGTAGTATTCAAGTTATTAGGAGAAATAGTATACAGTCATCATTTATCTACTGAGACAATAAATTCTGTGTTAAGTAGGGTCTAAGCTAAATCACAGTGCCATGGTAGTGCTCAGATGGAATTGAATGGCACAGTTATAAAAGTGATTGAACAAGCCAGTATGGCTACAGCTGGGAAAAGTAAATCAAAGGCCCAGATCCTCAGCTTAAGTAACGTGGATTCATAGAAGCTCAGCTATTTACACCAGCGGGGAATCTGCCTCAAAAACCAGACTGGCAAAGAGAGATTGACCATCCTTCCCAAATTATTAATGCTTTCCCACCCAGCAGGAGCAAGCAGGCAAGTGCTGATGAACTGTGTTTTAGCAGTAGTTGAAGACTCAGGGGAGGTTCTGATGCCAAAAATTTAGAGAAAGGGGAAAAACGCACACACACACAACTTCAAGGGAAGAGCCAGTGCCAGTGAAAAAGAGAGATTCAGAACACAACTAGGGTTGCAGAAATGATCCACAGCAGTCAGCAGCCACAGGTGAAGGAGCCAGAAGAGGGGTATTGTGCTGTTGCCCAGAAGCTTGAAAAGAAGCCTGACTTCTTATTAGTTTGGGTTTTGGGTTGGTTTTTTTTTAATGTTTAGATCAAAAGGGCATCAAGTAATGCAATCCATGTGTTTACACAGAGAACAGGATTAGTATGGGGATGCATGGAAGCCACATGGGAATATCTGCTAAATGAGACCATACCAAAACCAGCCATTCAGCAGTCTTGCAAAACCCATTGTATGGACGAGAGTTGACCACCGCATAATTCAGTTCAACTAAGTGAAAGACACTGAGTGAGTCCAGCAGCTTGTGAGGGAGAGACAGGTTTGCTATACTGGTCTAACCTGTTACTTTTACAATCACTTCCACATTCAGAGTTAGGAGATGGAGCATGATAGGTTCTACAATTAAGAGTGTGATAGAAAAATGTAATCAATTAGTATGAAGACAATGTAGACAAAGCAGAGCATTCAGCTTCCAGAATTTCAGAGAAGTGTATTTAAAATATGGAAAAATGGTTTAAGTTAATTTTTGGTAAATGGTTGTTTTCTTGATCATGCTTTTGACTTACTGAACAGCCACTGGCACTTCATTTACTACTTCTTAGTGTAACATGAAAAGAACTATATAATGAGAGACAGACATTTTCCAGGGCATGATTTTTCTGCTGAAGAAAGCTCGTTTGGACCTGCAAAGTACTCTTATGAGAGGAGGAGCCAAATAATCTTTCATCCTTGGTAAAGTTACACAGATAAGGAATTGTTGGGGCTCTGTGGAATCCATGATTATAGACACTGTTTCAAAACACTTGTGAAGGCGGAGGTAAAAGCTCTAATGTATGCTAGTATTTGGCATCTTCTAAAGAGGAAGGAAAGTCAACTGAGAAGGTGAAGAGTTTAGCTCCTACTGTTTTCTGATTGACCAGCCGGTGCTGGTGCAAACTTCAGAAGATAGCAAGAATATAAACCAGTCAACTGAAATAGATTCAAACAGCTAACATCAGAGTGAGGAGAACCCGCTGGATACAGTGAAAGAGTGATGGATTTAAATGGGAAATACTGCTGGATAGCAAAATTTCTTTCAAAATAGGAGGAACTTTTAAAGTACAACAGCTGTAGCTATTCCATACTTGGAAGAAAAAAAGTCTCTTTTTCAGAAACAGCTAAAGATAATTGGGAATAAAGCTTAAGAAAATGGTTAAAGGAATATTTTTATTATTATTTTGCACATACTTTGAAGTATTTTGTTGAATTACAGAACCACATATCTGAAAATCTTACTGAAGCACCGGAGACAAGACTTAATTCTTTATTGCGGGTCTGCTAATGCTCTTCAGAATTAAGCTAAATTACTGTGTCTTTGAAGCCTCATATTTTTGACAAATGTCTAAGACTTTTTGATCTTTACCATGTATTTCACGCTGGTCCACAAGTGAACTTTGCAAAAAATTAGCTTTTGATTTTGCGCCTTGCATTTTGTCAACTGGATTCTTGTGAGCTTTGGTTTAGCAACTTTAAGCCTCTGCTTCACAGAGGCTAATTAAATTAAATCAACTGAGTGAAAAGGCAGCCTCTCAGGTCTGCAGCAGAACAAGAGCCAATCCCAGAGGGATGAAGAAGGGTAACACAGCAGCATGCAAGCTTATCCCCTTCCCCCTTCTTCTTTGCGGAAGCTGTCCTAGGCACTGTCCAGGAGGTAGTTAACCGAAACTGGCGTCTGCCGTCAGCTAACACTGGGCACATGAAAATGAGCCAAAAAGACAACAGAAGGAGAATGGAAGTGCCAATGTCCTCAGCATTTTGGCACTAAGTGGAAATAAAATCTCCTTTAACTACCTTACTAATTTGTTTGATTAAGGGGATGTGACTTTTTCCCATACGCTTGTGACTGGTGAGAAAGCTGCTGGGAGATGGCTTTTGAAATCATGTGTGCCATTGATTGCAGCTCACAGTCTGTGGGCAGAAACTACTGTATTATCTCCTGATTAATAGAATGGCCTCACTATAGGAAAGTCTGCAAAGCTGGGAGAGCTTAGGGTAATTTCTACTGGTATGTGCCACAAGGTTGCCATCAGCAGACATAATTTGAGGTCATAGTAGTTACCATGTCAGGTACAGGTGGAATTTTAGAAATCTCACCTTCACAGGACTATTTTTTCATACTGCAATACGAGCCCACTGGTTAGGAAAGTTTAAGTGTCCAAGACAGGATTCACAATTGGAACTGGAAAATATTTTGCTGCATTGCATAAACATGGCAGTAACCTTTCCTCTCCAAATGTGATGTGGTCTTGTGCTAAGTGGCTGAAAACCTGGATTCATTGAACTCAAAGAAGGAGACAGGTCTGCAGGGAGAAGTAATACTTGTTATTAAACTGGTTAATAACATTGTGGGTTGGGGGAAAAAAGAAAAACAGAAATGCTTTCAAGCACACACGCTCTTCTTCAGAAATAAATTTCATGTCCTTATACTCCTTAAACTCAATTGGAGTTTTACCATTGGCTCATTCATCTCTCATATTTAAATTGCAAATAGAGAGGATGTAAGATTCATCCTAAAGGAAGGGAAATTGCCTACCATTAAAGAAATGATGGGGTTATTCTAAATAAAGCCTGGAGTGCTGGAGCATCTTGACCCAAAGTGGGTGTAGAGTTCAGAGAAGGCAAGTCACAACACTTTTGTGCATTGGTTTACCCACCTGTTAAACAGGTCTAACAGTCAACCTCAGGAAAACAGGGAGGATTAATTAACGTATCTGATGTTCTCTGAGATTCCAGAGAAGAGAAAGAATACAGTGCAAAGTACTATTCTGATTTTTGTCATTTTGGTGATCCATCATCCTACAGCACTGTGGGGACAGGAACTACTGTCTGATTCAGCAGGCAAACACATGCAAAAGCCGTTGAGAATTGCCTTTGTTGTGGGCTGTCAAATGTGTTTTTATTTTTATTTAATTATCAGCCTTTATTGGGAGTGAGTTCTGATTCTGAGTGCTTTCATGGGACATCAGATGATGAGGTGGTACCAAGGGAAGTGCTGCAAAGTAGGTCAGGTGCCACAAATGTAACCAGACAAGTCACTCAGGGGAAGATCAGCTGTTTCAAATAAGTCAGAGACTACAGCCTGGAAGACAATGATTAAAGCTTAGAAGCCTTTACTGAAGCCACAGCATGATAGGCCTGGATCACTACAGCAGTCAGATAAAGTTGTGTTATTATCAGTTTTCAGCCATCGTGCTAAAATCCTGATTCTGCCAACCTTACTCACATTGAGGACTATACCTTGCCTGGCAAGGAGACCCGTTTCCTGTGTTCACACATCATAATTGAGATCTGAGCCTAGAGTAAATAAAGACATTTGAAAGACACTCAGTTAGTACTGTCTATGTTGGATAAACTTTGCTTAGGCATTTGGATTTTTATCCAAATTGAGCCCATTCGTTGAATCTTTTGAGGTTCTTACACAGGTGGGACTTAAAATCTTGTCAACTGCCTTAGGTAATGAAATACGTGCTTGTAATTAGATATCCTCAATATTTGTTGAATTTGAGCTATCTTCCCCCACTCATAAAGGGAAAATAGATCTGGAAGAGATAGATATATATTTAACTTAACTAAAATGGGGAAATTTTTAAGGGTCACCTCATACACACCTGTTTGCAACTGCCTAATTTCACATTCAGCTATAATAACTTCCTAATCCAGCCTCTTCAAATTATGGAATCATTGTTTATTTTTAACTACACATTCCCTTAAAAGTAGAAGTGTTTTGTATTACATTCGTCTGAAAAGGACTAAATTTCATCAATTTCCTTACCTTACTGCTGATCTTACGCTCGCTTCAGTTTTTGCCTGAGCTTTAGGACTAATGTTTTTATAATGTGTTTTCTTTGCCCTGGATTGGGAAATCAGAGAAGAAGCTAAGTCTGGGTTGTTTTTTTCCTCAGCATAGGTTTTGATTGAGACATCAAATTGGTCCTGATGCTGACTTTTGACAAAACGAATTGTATCAGCAGTGCCCTAGTGTACCACACAATCCTGCAATGCTTTCCCCTCGCCATCCTGTGCTGTTACATGTTCCTGGGCAGGCAAGCCTTGCAAGAATGCTGTTACACAGCTCTTGTTTAGTGTTTAGATCTTTAATATTTAGATCTTTAAAGCATTTTGTGTCTACGCCTAGCAGGCTCTGTGCCAGTTCTCCAACAATGTAGTTGAATCAGTAACTTGGAGCCTATTCCATGATAGTGGGTCCAGCAGTCTGCTCTGGGTATGGATCTTATGAGTCCTGCAGCCTGCGTGCCTCTTTGCCAAACAATGATATAATCAATAAGCTGCCAGCTCTTGGATCAAGGATGTATCCAAGATATTTTAGGCTTATCCAATTACTGAATAATTGTGTTTGCAATAACCAGCTCGTGTTCAGCACATTTGGTTATTAGAAGAAAGATGATTGCTGCTGACTTTCTCAGTGCCAGTACAGCCAGCAAAACTCCACTTTATTATGTCGCCACTAAACTTAAAAAAGTTACCTCTGACCGTCTGTTTTCCTATTTGTGGTGTCACTATAACGACATCCAGCAACCCATTCCCAAGCTTATTCATATTGCTGTCCTCCAGTGGGGTTAGCATATAGGCATTAAAGATATTGGCAGGATGCCTCCAGTTTCCTCTCTTCTCCCCCCTTACACGACTACAGAGCACTCAATGATAGTCCCTAACTTCACAACCAACTCTTGAAGCCACCCAGTGAGCCAGGAGGATGTGGAGCTATTCTGAAGCATTGATGGGTACTGCTGTGCTCCTGGAGTCCCCTCTCTCTCCAGCGGCTAGCAAATCAGTATACATCCACCTGGCAGGTAAGGGCTATCTTTCTTATGGGAGCTTGTGTTTTTCAATGCTTTTCACTCTGCAGACCAAGAAATAACCTATAAACACTGTGGAAAGCTAAGACTGTAAGAATTCTAGCTGTGCTGGAATAGTCCTGCTTCAGGCATTTCTTTGAATACAAGTATAATAACTGCTCAAACAGGATAAAAATGTTAATGTATTTTCATGGTCATTGTTTTGCACATTTTGCACTTCCAAGCAGATCCCAGGCTGCAACAATTTTCTAGAATGATTGGGTCCCATGTTGGTGGGAGAAGAAGTGATTTTCAGCCCATAAATTCAATAGGATTTGGGACTCCTTTGAGAAATCCTAGCACAATTTTCTTTAGAAGTCGTGTTTAAAATAGTTTGTTCCACTTGTGCACTTGGCAGGTAAGCATAAATAAGTTGCAAATGGAGCTCCATGGGTTGAGTTTTTTAAATGTTTTTGCGACTGTTGATTTCCCTAAAAGGATTTTAATCTTGAAATTTGAGGGGAAAATCTAAAAAAACCCAGTGAATATGCCAACAACTAAGCATATTTACATGCTGCAGAGCAATATACATTCAAGATGAAAGGGTGTTGAGAGCAGAAGCAGATATCCCTGGATCAACAAGTGAGTTCTAGTCTGTATCCAGAGGTATGTTCCTTTCTATAGCACATAACACAAGACCCCAGGCAGTCAGAGGGTGAACACAGAGCATATCATAGATGTAAGGTATTCTGGTGGCATTGGTCATGGTTCAAAGAAGAGCCAGATGCCTGTCAGTCCATAACCAAAGGGAACCACATACCCTCTTTCCTGGAAACAGATAAGGTACTGAGATGGTAGCAGCTCACTATGCAGAAGCAAATAAAGGAAGAGATTAAAAAAAAAAAAAAAGGCAGTCTAAAGCAAGTGGTAACATCACTTTTAATTTCTTTTTGTACTGACAGCTTTAAAAATCACTTAAAATCCACATAAAAGTACAGTATGTGGGATTCAAATAAACACAAATGGCCTACTAATGCACTAGCGTGTGTGTAATTATTTTAAAATCTGGTTGCACAACAATGAACTCTGCTTTTCATCTTAATCTCATGGAGGAGAAGAGATTTCTGTGGTCTTGGTAAAATGCAATCCACGCCAGGCTTGGACTAGTCTGGCCACCCAGGTTTGCCTTTTCATATATCTGATAGATGTGTTTTGACAAGTTATATTAAGTACAAAGCAGGCCACCAGAGCAGCATGTGGAGTTGATATAGACAGAGACAGAAAGGCAAATAACAGTATGAACACACTTTTGTAGGCAATATTTGCCATAACTGAGTACCTCCCATACATCATAGTACCGCACTTCATGAAAAACATAAAAAAAAGTAATGCAAGAAACGGGGCCTAACAACTTTTGAAAGTCAATATTTTATGCAGGATTTACAGCCTTTGCATCTTCCTTATCTAAGTCAGGTTTATTTTCTTTTTGTTTTAAGAACTGAATTGTTAGTCTTGGTGTACCTTTCATTTTACACTGGTACAATTAAGGGGAATGTTGGAATTTCCATTCCCACCCCATCCTTCTCCTTCTGTTAATACCAGTGTGTGTTTCATTTAGTCACTCCTCTGAAAACTGGTGCAGAAACTTCATAAGGGGAAAAAAAATCCTGGCACATGTACACCTGAACTGATTGCCCTTTTCTTTCACAGCCATCTTGAGTACATCACCGTCATCCTCCAGAGCGCTCCTAAACAAGTTTTGGCAAAAGCAAAAACAAACACTATTTTACAACATCTTTGGATGCACTTCCAAAATGCAAAACTAATTAATCAGTAGTCTCCAAGAGACTCAGCTAAATGTGGCTGCCTCTTTGACACTGATCTCTGCTTTGATGTGAATATAGAAAGCATGTGAGCAAACCCCCTAAAAGAGGTAATGGGTTTCAATTATTTATTTGTTTGGAAGACGGGGGAGTAGAAGGTTAGCAATAAGTACGTAGCTAATCCTGCTTAGGCCCTCCCAACAGCAAGGGTGTTTAACTCCCTGCTTTCCTACACCGTTTCTGTACAGGATGAAGTAGGATGCCTTTCTTAGGCTGTCATTGTGCCAAGTTCTTTACAAAGCAGAATATACTTAAAGGACATGTATACTGTCAAGACCCACATAAAGACTGTTATTTTTAATTACTCATTATCAGCACTAGAGAGCTGCTAGCTCAACATATAGGCCTTTCGCTTTGCTGCATTTAACTGTCAGTGGTTTTCAAGTCAAGAGTGAGTATTCTAAGCGTTAGCTAGTCATTAGTATCATATTCTCCAGACACAATATAATCGTCCCAATAATTGATTGTAGTGAAGGTAGTCACTTGTATCCCACACAATTCTCAGCCATGAACTTTGTCCTCTGTAGTTTATTATGCACAGAGAAACATCTTGATGCTATAATCTATCTTCCTCGCAAATTTACATCGAAGGGCAACAATCTAAATATTGCTCCTTCAAAACATACCACTTATATGATGCTGTAAAAGCACCTGCTTTTTCTGAAAAGCATATTACTAGTAAATGTGAAATTAAAAAACCCACTAAGTGAAAGCCTTCCTCATAGAGACTGTGCACGTATGGAGAGAGAAAGAACACATAGGATTTTTCTTTGGAAATAAAGCCTGTTAAATTAGACTGGAAAGCCTTTTGTGTCACAAACAAAAGGAATATATTGATAGCAGGCTGACTAAGAGAAGTTGCCTGTAGAAGCAAGAGAAATCTACAATACTTATGTGATAGATACCTCGGGTAAAATGCCTGCTTTCCTTGTTGACTGGACCAATTTAAAATCATTTCACATTTTAAATCATTTATTAGTTGTACTGTTTTTCTCTCCCCCTTCACAGATAGTGCAATATGTAGATGGTGAGACTTTGAAGTTTTCAGGATGTTTATTTATAAAAGTTTGGAATCTGATTTTGCCACACAAATTCACTAATCCTAAATATAGTTCTTCAAAGGTGCAAATGAAAAGGGACAAAAAGAAGTCACTGAAGTATTTATAAAGATGAGGAGAAAAAAAAATCAATGGTAAACAGCAGCTAATTGTAACCCCATTCCCACCCTCTTCTGCCAGCCTCAAGCCCAAAACCAATCTGATATTTCACCTCTGGAAGATAAAATGGGAGTCTTCTGTACATACTTGATAAATTAGATCCATGTACAGAACCCTTATGACAACAGTCATTAAGTATTTATTTATACATAATAAATCAATATCTTAAAAATCTGGGGAGCTTACTCTCATCTGTACTATAGAGGTACGTTTTTCACCAATTTTAAGTAAGAAAAGGGACTGCCCTTTTTTCCGAAACAATGCACAAAAGTAAAATGATACTTATCCAACCCTTTAAGGAGATAAGAACACACTATATCGAACACTGAATTGTTTAGAATTGTGTGTGTGTGTTTAATAAAAAGCCTTCAAAATAAAATACCATCCCAAAGAGCTTTTCGCAGTGTTTTGGGGCCAGGGTAGCACCATCTGACACAGACAGTGTGATACAGTATTATGAATGGATAACCTTTCAGTAGTGGTGACAGAAGGTGACTGGTTTATACACACTCATCACAAATTAAATGCTGGAGTGGAAGGTCCTCAAGTTGTGGGTTTCTTTTGTGTGTGTTTTTGACTTTGGGATCTTTTTGGTTTTGCTCTTTCTAGTTGTAGAATGGTTCAAAATGAGAAGGCCTCAGCTTATATGTCATTACTGTCAATACAAGACCTAAAATGGATAAACCAAGAAGTGAGGCTACAGACCGGCAGATGTGCAGTCACTACCATTTTACAGAAAATCACCTCATCTATCCAATTACCAACTAGTTCACATTCCATGATGTCTAGTGGAGTTACAACCACATGTCTTTATCCAAATACCCGTATCACTTGAAGATATGGAAAGGTATGAGACCAAAATCCACATCTTGCACAAGATAAAATGAAGGACTATTAGTTGCTTAACCTTGATAGCCCCCTGCCTATGAGTCTGTCAGCACCTATGAGTAGCTTAACATAAAAGTTAGACAAGACAGTTGACTGGATAGGAAAGATCTCAGAGAGGAGAACTAGCTACTTGGAAATTAATCCAGCTCTTCTCTTATCAGAAGAAGGCATAAACTCTATGAAAATCTTCTTCAGCAATCACTTGGGTTGCCTGATATCAAAAGCTACAGGCAGAATGAAGAGGAGCTAATCAGTCGCTGTTGCCAGCTCAGTCTAATTCTGGTACCAGGAACTCACCATAATGTGGTGGACATTGAAGTATGAAAGCTGGGATAGCTGTGGTTGGGCCATGATCATGAGATGAACAACTTTCCCATAAAATAGGAGACTTAAGTCAGGAAAATTGGTGAAGTTTTCTCTTACAGAATGGAAGGGAATGCAAAATACTGATATGATCAAAAGTATTCATTTACTATGTGTCTCATATTACATCCTTAAGTGGTTACTCAAAGATCACTCCAGCTTTTGCACATGCACAAAGCCTTAACAAGTTTATAAGCTGTATAATTTCTGTCTTCTAAGGTAATCACTAGACACTTTTAACGCAGAAACCATTGCTTTCTCCTGAGGATACTCAGAGCAGTATCTTATTTTTTTAAGTTGTCATTCAAACCAGATGTCATTCAAACAAGACTATTCATAGCTATTTATAATCTTTTTTCCATCAGTAATGACTAGATTTCTTTTTACTTTCTTCTTGCAGAAGGAGAAATGCTTCTAATACCTAGATGCTACACAAAAAGGCTTTAAAAGAGAAGTGGGAAGCCTAGTGAACTCAATGAGTTGTAACATTCTTTTTTACTATAGTTTTTGTGGTTGAAGGAGAGAATATGTCTTCCTATTAATAAAATATATACAAAGAAATGGCATGAAGTAGATGATTAGCACTTTGCAGAAAAAGTAACATTGTGCCTACTATGGGATTAATTTGCAGTATGGATCTTAAAACACCAGGGTTAATATTCTGTCTGAGGCATTCTAAAGCATTTTGTATTTTTCTTCTCATAGTAAAATTTTCGGAAATGTGATCAACTAACGTTGTGCAAGAGCCTGGTATCCATCTCTATTTCATTAGATCTTATTTGGCTAGATGGAATCTTTGACAGTTCTTTAGTCCTTGGTCACTGAAGACACCTGTAAGACAGAGTTAATTTTCTAGACCTGACAGTAGAAGTAACTTCTAAATCTTCTTCTATACCCTTAGAGTCTCCCCTCTCCTGTGGGAGTTTCAGATAAGAAAGTACATTTCTGAATTCCGTTTCAAGGAGATCTTTCAATTCTTTTTCAGTGACCTTCTTGTCAACTTCACCAATTCACTGATCCATCCTTCTCATGCAAACCTAGAAAATGCATGCAGTGCATTATACATTCCCCTATGTGACAATGGTTGGGCTTTGTTAACTTGCAAGTAGGTTATAATTTAGGTCTGATGAACGATTAAGCATTCTGTAACAATGTAAAGAAATTTGGCCTGTGTGGTCCAGCTGGTAGCTGAATTCAATCGCTTCTACTTGAGCTTGGTATGTGGAATATTTAGTAGTCTTCAGCATAAAAATCTTTGTTCAGCCAGGAAATGTAAATATTTTCTTATTCTTTACAAGAGGAAAAGGTCAAGTTTTACTAAATTGCCCATATTACATGTTTCAATATTAGAAATTTAGTAAAAGATCACATTTTTATTATAAAATGAGTATTCATTTATCCACAATAAATATATTTAGTAAGTGACTGTCTAGCATAGTAATCCTCTTGCTTTTTACTTTTGTCACAGTGTATAGTGTTTCACAGTGTGAACAGCAATAATGATCATGTGTTCATATGAGTAGATTCATTTTGGCAAGTCTTGTTAGTTGACAGGTATGTAATACACTTGCCTTGCGGCTTTGGGACCAGGTTTCAAATACAGCCTTCACTGAAGTGACTGAAAATCATTCAGATCTCATAACTGTATCAAGTGACAAGTACTGTGAATTCAGTCAGTATGTGTACGGGACCTGATGTACACTAGCCAGTCAAAAATGCTTCCCTTTATTCAGTTGCACTGCTATCTGACCATCAGAAAGAAGACACTTAAGGCAAGGGATTAAGGCCAGCAACACAAATCTATCTTTCTAAATATATTCATATCTTTCCAACAAGACATTTTTGTGCCCAACAGCTGTTTCCTTGGCTTTTGTACTCTGTGTCCACTAAAGGAACTCAAGTCCCTCACATATACAGTAAGAGCACTGTACTAATTGTCAACATTAACTGCCAAAAGCAGCAATTCTATCAAGCTGATGTTGACTCAGACATGAACTTGTCCTGATTGGGTTACTCTTTAACGCTGCTGGACACCTCTCACTGAGAATGTTTTCACTGCTCACCAAAGAGTGCCAAATGTTGGCATCTCATTCATGCTTGTCATTGCCATGATATCACACATTATCCTCTAAGAGGAAACAAGATTTCACCAATAGTCCTTATTATATGACATACGAAGAACATGTCAGTCAGTCATGTGAAGTCATGGTCAGAGAAGGAAAACGGAAGTTATGTGCAACAGTTAATGGTCCTGCTGGCTCTAGGTAAGCTATTTAATTCCTTTTTTTGTCCCAGCTTTATCCAATATAAAATAACCTTAATAAGAATAATATTTAAAAGCTTGCTGGACACTTTGAGAAATACAGCTGGTTTAGAATGTTTTTATCCATGGGCACAACGTACAGCATATGCAAGTATTAAACTATTAGCAATTATATTTATTTTATTATAAATAGCTCAAACCCCACTTTTTTCCCCAAAATGTTTTCATGTAAGTACGAAAGTATCATACAGATGGGGAGTCTTCCAACTTTGATACACTTAGAAAAGAAGCTCATTGTATTTTCATTTCCTAGCATGGTTAGGACACATGGTTAGTAGCATGGGTGGGGCATATTGCTCCTAGTTGTAACATGGCCATACCAACAGCAGCAGAGGAGACTGAAATGCATGGAGGGAGAGCTCTCATTACACCAGCAAAAAAGAAGGAAGCTGTGGGCAAGGAAGAAGGGGGAATTTGGCTGTTCTCAGGCTTGTATTCTCCTCTCCTTCACTCCCTTGCTTTAAAGCTTCCTTACTCAAATAGTGTATTCCTTTTTTTAACTCAGCTCTGACCTCTGAGGTTTTCAAGCCTTTCTCAGTCCTGCTACTTCTACCTCTTTTCTATTTATTACACACATTACTTCTTTTTTTTTTTCCACCCATGCACCAGTTTGCATATTTACAAACTAAATCCTTCAAGATGTTTTCTTCCCTTCCTCCCCCCCAACTGTCTATGAGTTCACTGAATCCCAAGGAAACATGGCTGAAGGGACCTCGTGACATCAGGGACTCCATCGCTCTGCCCCAAGGCTCTCCGTTTTATCTTGTATTATGTCAGTGCTCTCTGTGTTATTTGCAGCTCCTTCCATTTCACTTTCATATGCTGACGGGTGTGAGTTACATACTGGAAGTAGCCACAACATTCGAGGAGATGCTATTTTTATTCCCCTTTACCTTTTAGGCAGTCTCCTCCACATTCAAAATCACAATTCCAGCTATTCCTTGACACATATATCAAAGTTGCTTAATAAACAACTATATAATCTGTTTATAAAACAAGTCATCTAGTGTGATTACACCTGAAGATTACTAAGGTTTTGGGGTTAGTATCATGGACATCACTGTTAGCAACATGACTACCATATCTTTTGGACTAATTCTAGATAAACCAAATTTTCTTCAGGGCAAGCTACACAGAAGAGGAAAAAACATGACTATCAAGTAAAAATACACTGTAGCACAGTCACCCACTTTCCATGCTGTGTTGTTCAAGCCACAAATTTGGGAAACTGTAGGATGTCTATTCCTCGTGTTGATAGCTGGCATGTAAGAACATGAGAATTGTGTGTGTTCATTGCTACCTGTAAAAAGCCTCTTAATTTACTTCTAATAGTCCTGTGTCTTTTTTGCTCTAAAATCACTGCAATGAGCATTACAGAATCGTCCTATGCTTCCACAAGAGTCAGTAATGTTAATGAATGCCTGCAAAACACTTCAGTCCAGACCCTCAACCAGCATAAGTCAGGGGAGCTCACTGAAAGCGAGTGGCATTATTTACAACAGCTGAAGATTTGGATTTTTGTGCCAGTGTAATGATCTTGTTCTTTAAAGCCAACTACTATATAAACAAACACAATAAATATGAATTATGTTCCTAGCAGTATGAATAGGAACACACCATAATTTTTAATGTTGAATTATAATTGAGTAGGCAGATAGAAAATACTAGATATTCATGTGTCTCAGGTAAGTTGCATAGAAGTTTGGGTTGATATTTAAATTGTGAAGAGTATGTATCTCTAATTGGTATTATTTCTATTGTATACAGGACTGAATTCATACTGTTGGTGGCATCTGCCTTGAAGCTTCTTTATCAGAATTGTTCTGTGTAGCAGCTTGCCCGTAAAAGATCCTCTACTTACAAGTTTGAGCTGTACAACTCTACTTCATAATTCGAAAACTACTTTGTAAAGCAATTAATTTGGCTAAATGTCTTGTGAGCTATCTTTAAAAGTTCAACATACGTTCAAATGTTAGAACAAATATACTGCAGCTTGTCATGGCATCTGCATTAGTAAACAAGGTGTTTGAGAGAGGCCTTTGATTCTGATGGTGGGTGGAATTTAGGAAAAGGTGCAAAGAATATGTAACTTGGGGCATTTTCTTTGTTCTTTATCTTTTGCAGATTTTACACC
>NW_008795405.1:13803909-13822464 GCF_000699145.1 Aptenodytes forsteri
TTTATACATGAAGTTTCCCAAAGATTGAATGTCCATTTTTTATTACCAGAAGTCCATTTCAATAACAGGCCACTTAGAAAAAAAGGTTCCCACTTAAATCAAGAATCAATTAGAAACATTAGTAAAAAAAAGCCCTGTTAACTTCCATTAGATCCTAAATGAGCTTTTTAATCTCCATTAACCATGCAGTTGTTAATCATTGTTTTTATCAAGATTGTAAAAAACAGGAACTTTAATTTCTCTCAAATAAATTAAAAATTCCCTTTGTTAACAAACTACAAGTAAAACTGACCTTCCAAATGAGGAATGGAATGGAATTCATGTGTTCAGTCACTTCTTGTTCATGGACTGAGGGAAACACTGGTGGAAACCAGAGTAAGCTAATTGGTAATTAGGGTAACATCATCTTCTGTGATGAAAACTCAAATCACAAAGGTATTCAAAAAGTCCTGACTCAGGATTGGGGCCTAAGGAATGTAGAAAATCATCCTACAGTTTTGTAGGAATATTTTTATTTTTCATAAGAGATCGCTAAAGCATTGGGAAGTGCATGGTGCCTTCCTGATTCTGCCCTGTTCTCTTTCTTGAAATAATGGATCTGTGAACTCATCAGAGACAACTTGCACTGGCTGTCATACACTGGTCATTGCCCACAGACCTCAGAAGTGGTGGGAAGGGTGCTGGATTTTTAGGCAGATTAAGAAACCCTCCCAAAACCTTTCTCTTTTGGCACTGATGTCACCTATCCTAATTCTATTTTCTTTTAAGTGTTCCTATTTATGGTTGGCGTTATTTGCATCAAAAATATAAAACTGTGATGGTTATAGCAGGCAAGGAATGAAACCTTTTTTAACATTTCCTGCTTTCGTTTTCTGTCTCTGTGATAGAAGATCTGTATCACCCACCGTGACACTGGCAGGCTGAGAAGTAGGTAGGTGGGAATGAAAATACCTTGTGGGATTTGTGGGCTTGGGCAGCGCAAAGGGTCATAGTGCTGCTCTGTGTTAAGATTCTATGCAGAAAACAATTTTAATTTCAGTTTAATGTCCAATAATTTACAATACTCACCCAAGCCTGGCCTTTAAGGCTCCCCCACCCCTAATTACTGCCTGCAGCAGGTTCACAACAAAATAATTATTTAGCACAGACATGAAAATTTCCACTTTAAAAAAACAGAGGTGGAAAATGTGAACCTTCCCTCTGGATCAAAGGTTCATACACTCATGAAAACACCAGGCATTTTCTTCTTGCTTGACTTACAAATATTCTCTCACACACACAAAAGAACGGGTACATTGCACAACTGCATCGTAGGGAGCCTGGGGCCAGCAGTGCCATGCATTCAAGAATTACCTAGGGGCTCTTCAAGACAGGCCACTGGAGGCAGAGGTGACACAACGGATTCAGAGAAAGTGGAGGAGTGCTGGCTGAATTGATTCTTATGCATTCTCTGTATTTAGTAATACCCACATATTGGCATTGACATGAGTTTCAGAGGCAGAAGGGTTGAGATGCAACATGGCGTTCATAACGAAGGCTGAGAGAAGCGAAATGGGAACAATACTAAATGGGACATCATTAAATATTATTATGAGATAAAGTTAAACTTGCTTAAGGAGAAAAAATTTCCTAAGAACTATATTTCAAAGACTGACATTTCATTGCTTGGCACATTCCAGCAACGGCTGAGAATTGAACGAAGACTTTGCAGTCTAAAAAGACCAGGCAGTAGAATATTACACTTCACTTTTTAATGCGTGAATGAATTTAGTGTGTGCTGAAGGTAGGAGCTGATAAAGCAAGCAGGTGCTATGCAACCTTCAGTCAAACACACTCTGTTTCTGAACTGCCAGAGCCCTTCTCAGATGCTCCTGGTCTCTTTGGCAAAGAACGTGAATATGTGTAGCTGTGTGCAGGAAGGACCAGCTTATTTCTCTGGGGTGCTTACTCTAGACAGAACAGAGATCTTCACCTAAGGAATGAAAGCTCATAACACCAATAACCTGACCCATCTAGACCCTATTGTAATTTTTAATTTTTTTATGAGCTCATAAAAGACTCAGGTTTAATCTTTCAGCCATAGTGGAGACTGGGGGGGCAAGGGAGGAGGTTGTGCTAAATATAGCAAAACAAATAGACTTTCACTCTTCTGGAGGGAATAGAAAATCATGAAAATCCCTGCAAAGATGCCACATTCTCCATAGGGTATGCGACACAGTAGTTTTTGGAACACAGACCTGTTGGCAGAAGTATTGCTACGTAAGTACTAAACCATTCAGTGATTTACCCCAAACCTAGAGCTGATTTGCTACACAACACTAGAGCTACCCACTGCCTACACTTATTCAAGTGCAGTCTATTTGAACTGCAAAGTCTTCCTTAACTTTCTGCTAATTTCTTATTACTGCAAACTCAATCACCATCTAATACCTGAAGCCCACTCTGACCAACTCCTTCCTTCCCTTCTGTGATCTATCCCTGTTATAACCTTTGGTTACATTTTTCCAGGCGCAGCCATCCTTGTTCACATAAGGTTTTGAATAGCAGCTATATCTCAAGGTAGAGAGTGTGTCTATGAATATGGTATTCTCAAAATATTGTTCAAGGCTTTACTAAGATAATAGTGGTCCTTCCTTAAGGTGTGCTGTTCTTTAGTAATAGTAGGCCCTTCTTAACTTAATCCAGCTTGACGCAGCTGTTTGTGGTTCAGATTTAGCTGCTCCTAGGAAAACAGCTAAGAAGCAGCCCCCTTCAGTAGCCTGAAGGGTGGAAAAAGCGCTTGCATATCACCACTTCTTTTTGATATGCCTTGTTGGTGTTATTTGCCACACCCTGCTACGTTGTGATGTTCTGTTGTGATTGTTTGGCTTCTGCAAGCTGGGTGTTATCAAGTATATTCAGCACTCCCTGTCCTAACTGAGTTTATTGTGATTTAAATGCTAATATAATGAGTTCTGCATGAAACAGAGCTTGCCTGGTACCTGGGCAATCCCGTAGCAGTAAGGCGCTAGGATCTCTCCTTCCCTTGTATCTGCCTTTCATTAGCCTAAATAGAAGCAAGCTTTATGCTACTTCTTTTCAGTAGCAGAGCAACCTATTTAGTCTTCTACTGAGGACAACTGAGAGTGTTCAGCTGTTTGCTAACTGTCCATGAATATTCAGGCGTTGCCATGCTATCTCACAGAGACGTTGCCAGTTTGGAATAGGACACTGTTCAGTCTAATTTGGTAACAGTCTTCTGTGCTCCTTTCTTCAAAGTGGTTCAACTCACTGTTAACTTGCACTCAACTGCTGCTATTTGTACTTGTGCAAAAAGTGGGTGGGGGCAAAATGCTACCAGGATACGAACTTTCTGCTGAGGTAAACAAATGTGCAAGCAAGGAGGCAAAAGTAAATAGATCCTTATATCTTTCTAGGGAAAGACCCTGGGAAACTAAAACCAGGGGAGCCATACAGAGAAAGCTATTGGCCCTGAGAAAGACTGGTATTGAGTTTTTCAGCTCTGTCTCCAGAAATCTTTTGGAAGCAATACCTGAAAATGAGGCTGTTCATATAAAATGTCAGAAAATCAGAGTTATGATGTTGTGGAAACAAAATGGGCGTCTTCATTGCAAACCTCTGTTCTTGGTGCGATAGTGCCAAGAAAATAACTACTCATATAGGTCCAATTGAAATGTTTTCTTTTTAAACTTGTTTTTTATTTCGCACCTTACACAGCTCAGTCTTCTGTGACTTTCTACAATTCATCTGAAATACATCTTTGAGTTTCCCTGTTAGTTAGCTTAACTCTGTCATTCAATGTGCAGTGTTTGCACTGACTGCAGTATGCATCCAGTTTGGGTGAATTGTCCTTTTGGAGATGCAAACTCCTTACTATCCAAATAGGCAACTGCACCCAAAAGCTGCATGCCAAATACAGCCTACAAAGAAAGGCAATTATTCCCAGTTTTCTAATACCCTGATTTTATGGTGCCAAAGGTAATGAAGTGGTGCAGCCCAGCTGGCTGGTTTTGGTGATAAAGGTCTTCTACTTGGAAAGTACCAACTTTTCAGAGTCTCCTTATGAGCAATGGTTCCCAGACATTTACCTGCCATGACAGCTGTTTGAAATGTTAGATTCAATTTTTTCTTCAATGAAAGATGAAATCTTTTTAAATGAAATCTTCCATAGATTTTTCATTCCATATTTTATTCACTCTTTTTTTAAGAAAAAGATCTCAAATCCAAACAAATTTTTTTCTTTTTAATTTACAACAAAATATAAAAATATGTCCTTCTTCCCTGCCCCTTCTCTCTTCTCTCTGCCTCTCCTTTGGAGAAAAAAGAATGACAGAAGAAAACAGTATCTAAAAAAGGAGACATGATTGAAAAGTCACTTTAAGAAAGAATCTTTACCCGTTTGCAAAGGATCAGTTTTGATAAACTGCAAACTTTTTAAAAGGAAACTATGGTTATGACTTATTTTTTCCCTATGAAACAAAAGAAAACTGGTTTACCTCCAGTTCCAGCACTGGACTGTGCTAAAACTGTTTAGCCCACTAACAGCTTCAGCAATTCACCATGGGTTTTCTCTTTGCTGAGGGGAATTTTCTTTCTCATTCATCAATTATTTCCTATTTTCCTGCTGAAATAAAAAAGTCATGCATTTCAAAACAAAACGTCAGACATTCTTGCTTAGACTGACCTTTGACAAGCAATATGTTTGTTTTGTTTTTTGTGAGACAAAGTTAGAGAGAAGCGGGTACTTGGCTAGGGCTTATGTAAATCTCCGGTGAAGTCAAACAGCAGTGTTCTAGCACAGTTGCACTTATCCAAGCCTCTTATGCTCTGCAAAATAAAAATACATATAGTGAAAACCAATCTTAATATACAAAAGGAAGAGTTCACTTTCTGTGCTCAAGTTACACCAAAATGATGAGAAAGACACCTCCAGACACCTTCCTCACCTTTCATAGCTTCCCTTCTAAAACAGCCTTTACTGAATCAATGGTCTCTACATAGCTGCTGTATCCTTTGAATGACAGAAGTACAATGTCTTATAAAGTTATAATCAGGCTAGATCTCACTAATCTGGGTTATAGCTCAACTGTGAAGGCTCTTTTGAGTAAAATCATTTCTTTATTAATGAGATTCAGCCCAATCTCACTGATAAAAATTACTTTAAAAGATGTCCCTTTGCTGCTATTCAAATGAATGGGAGAAAACGGTGGGTGTTTTAAGAGCTGTCTTCCTGTCATATCAGGATGGATCTCATTAGTGAAGGGAATGATTTTACCAGGAAAAAGCTTCTACAATGAGAAAACATAACCTACCATAGATGAGCAAAATCCAAGTCAATTAGGCTAAAATAAAAAAAAAACCACTTAAAAAATCATCTCTCTGCTCTCATTCATTTTAATAACAGGAGAAAGGACATTTCCCTCTTAAAAAACCCTGCTCTCTCATTTTAATAACAGGAGAAAGGACATTTCCCCCTCAAAAAAAAAAAAAATTGTTCTTTTTTTAAGTTGAACTGGACTGGATCTCATTAATATAGGAACTATTTTGCTTAAAAGAGCTTCCAGTATTAATCTACTGGTCAACCTAGATTAATCAAATCAAACATGACTGGGGGGAAGGAATAACTCAAAAGTATTATACCTGTTCCTAAAGCATTACATTTGACTTAAGAAATAGACACGAGGGGATCATAATCCGCAGATATTTTTAAAGTAGCTGGGATACATTTGCCCAGGTAAACCTATAAACCAATGTTTGGAACCTCAGCTAGATGCGGTCAACCGCAAGTGATTGACAAAAAGGCAATTCAAACAGTTTACATGCACTGAGGGACCCCCCTGATTCTACAATAGCCTCATTGTAATTAGCCCTTATCCTTTTCCTCGGATGATTAGCAGGGAGGGCTAGAAGAGCCATAGACTCTTTAGCCATTCTTGTTTCCTGTTACTGTGAAAAGAAAGGCAATTTCAGCTGGGTCCTGGATCAGAGTCAGTGTGGCGGTCTGTGGTTTTTCTCTTTCATTGTCACCCTTTATTGCGTTGTGAGACTCTCAACAGCTAAAATCTTGCAATCAGATCTCTCAATTAGTATTGCTCTGAATGCAAAAGACAATGTTGATAAGGAAAGGTCATATGGTGAAGGAGTGGACATAGTGATCTTCATCTGTAAAACGCTCCCAGAAAAGAGGAGAGGTTGGGAGGGTGTGCTGCAGATGCACAGTGCAGAGACCTAGCCAGACAGGAGTAGGAGCCTGGAGAAAGCCTCACACCCAGTTCATGAAATTACCCAAGCCTGGTAGTATGTATTTGAACAGAAACTAAGTGTAAGAGTCTGTGTGTCTTTCATGGACTGTGATTGCTATTGCAGTATTAAAAAGACAACAACAGTGACTGCAAGATCACAACTATAGACTTGTACAATGTCTCTGGGTTTCCTACCACAAGGTTTTTCTAATATTTTGATGCCTTTATGCTTCTTTCATAGCACTATTCCATGAAGCAATACAGCCAGCTGCAGATACTTATCCAAGCTGCAAACACAAACCTAGACAGGAATCAGCTTTTGATTTAAATAACCTTAAATTAATTTGAATCACTGTAAGACTACACACACCTGTGCCTACGGATGTCTTTTGCTGTATTCTGGCCCTGGAACTTTTGCAGAGATTTCGCAATGATTCAGTGCAGCAGCAGCTGCAAACAGAGATCTGGAAAGCTCAGTATGTGAGTGTGTGTTCACCAGAACCAATTTTGGGAGAGAAGGTGTTTTAGGATTCATTTTCCCATTATCACTACATAGCAAATATTAATGTAATAAACATTCATGTTATTTTCAGCATGCTTAAAATAATTCCTGATCAGCAGATTACTGAACATACTTGGAATTTAGTACAAGGTAATTGCAAGGAAAGAAAGAAAGTGAAAAAAACAGATTTTGTGTAAGGCATGTTTTAATTTTTTCCATTCACAAAGACTGCCAGATTCTTTGACATATCCACAGGCTGGAATTTCAGGACACTTCAACATATATATACACTGCTCATGGATTTACAATCACAAATGACCTCTGTAACGTACTTTACAATAGTTAAGGTTATATTTATTACATCTCTTTTAAATAGAAACACACATGCAAGCACACACAAACACACCTGCTCACACATATATATAAGTCCATAGTGAGCTTTTTCTTTTGTTAAAACACTTAGAGGTGGGATGGCCTTCTATCATTCACATTTTGATATATTCTGAACATGTTAAAACAGATCTGTCCATGTCAAAAAAGTACATGCCATGGACTTTATCTTTCCAGATGAGAAAGCTGCTCTGAGGACTGATTGCAGCTATCTGAAATAAAAACACTGTAGGTGTATCCCACATTAAATGTTCAGCTTGAAGCTAGAAGTTAAGCATGTCACATTATTACATGCATAATAATATGATGAGCTGAAATGACAGAATACCAGCTTCGCACCAAAAATTAAAGCAACAAACACTAATTTCTTCCAAGGAGAGCAACTATCACTTTGCACAGTGGCTTTGGGAAGAGAAATCATGTGGTACACTGGCAAAATGATATACCAATGAAAATATATGAGAACCCAGCTGGCTGGGGAATGGAGCTGCTGCTCTGGTGTTCTCAAGTGCTACCATAGCAAGCAAGCTATCTGAAATACCACATCATGGTTAAGGAACACACCAAGTTTTAAATAGTGCAGCAAATATAAAGTGTAAGTAAGAATGGCAAAGTCTGTTTGAAAAAGTTAGTTTCAGCTCCTTTCACTGAAATAAAATTTAGTGCATGCTTGATTGGGTCTTGATATTTACTAAAGAACAACCAGATATGTTTGATGCATTAGAAGATGACCATTTTGGGAATCTTAGCATCCATTCCTTCCATGAAAGACTGTGGATCTTTTTCACACTTACATGTAAGACTTCACAAGGTTTATCAAGATTAAAAAAGATGCACTTTAATTAGGTTTATATTTTATTTATGTTACAACTTCCCCCTGGTCATGTCTAACAGAGGTTTTATTTACAATCTTGACAAATACCAAAGAACAAATCAAGAGAACATAAATTAACTTTTCACAAAGATGCAACTTGGATAAAATTTACATTTGAAAGTCTAAATCTGCATTTCACTCTAGCCCCCCAAATATCAGCTTATTAAAAAAAAAGTCATTTCCATGAGATCTTGTGGAAGCAAAACTTTTCATTTTCTTTTATTTTCAGAATGTTTTAAACACTTTTGCTAATGCATATTTTGTATCATTTTGCTGCATTACGTCCTAATTTTAGTTATCATAGGACTGCAAATGAATAAGGTTTTTTTTTTTCTCCTGAAGTAGCAGTGGGTCATTGCTTGTAAACAAGAAATCCCACAAAGGAAATACATTCTTACTCAAAGCTGAAAACAACCACATCCCATAAAAAAGATTAGTCACCTATCAGGGGTCTTTCTGCATCACGTACATGAGTGTTAATTGGAGTAAATGGACAAAAAATCAGCATAAACTTTCTCTAGTACATAGTTGTAGTACTTAATGCTGATTCTCAAGGGTGAATCTCAGACAGTATAGTCATGTCACGTTGCCCTTTGGACTTCATCCTGTGGCTACTAGAGGTAATACTTTCAGGAAAAGATCTGCTTTCCAGATAAGGATAGAGAATACTCCAGGGCCATTGAAATCTGAGTAAAAGAGGGTAGCAAAATGTTTTCTCTGTTCCTAAGAAACTTCTGATACACATTAGTTTCTTAGGTGGTGGTCCGTGTTGTCTATCTATATCCATCACTTGTGCAAGTAATTAGATAGCTATACTTTCAGGAGATCTGCTTTCCAGATAAGGATAGAGAATACTCCAGGGCCATTGAAATCTGAGTAAAAGAGGGTAGCAAAATGTTTTCTCTGTTCCTAAGAAACTTCTGATACACATTAGTTTCTTAGGTGGTGGTCCGTGTTGTCTATCTATATCCATCACTTGTGCAAGTAATTAGATAGCTATTGTTATAAAATAATGTATCGTATGATGGTTTTGGCACTTTATAGGTCAAATAGCAATGAGAAAACACTCCTGTATTTTGCTCATTAGTGTTTTATTTTACTTACAGCAAACTTAAAAAACTAAATGCCATACTGTGTCTTGCGTTTTTGCAACAGCTAAAACACACTGTAACCAAAATTCAACCAGAAGATCAAGCGGACAGCCCACATGCTACCTTATTGCTCTCAGAAAAGTGCCCTTCCATATGCCAAACTGCTTTGCTCTCTGCTGTGGCCCTCTAGGTCACCAGGATCCCATTTTCATCTCATACATCCCTGATTTAAAGCACTGAAAAACTGGCGTGTCTGGTTTCTGGCAAACCACAGGGAAAAGAAAGTTCCAACCTCAAGCATTTCCTTGGAAAATACTATGCCAAAGATCAGTCGCTGACAGCAGCAGCACTGCAGCTTTCACTATTTTTTCCCTGGCAAGGAAGTGTTGTCATGTAGCAGAATTCTGCGCAATTCAGAAAGTTATGGGCTACAGTGCTCACCCTGGCTGTATTTATATTGCTGTTAGGTCACTCACAGATGTTGCCGAAGCGAGGGTAGCCCAGCCTGGGGCATTGTATATACACCTACTGCACAACCAGGCCACCCTAGAGGTAAGCACCGTGCAAACTGGCACACTGATGGGGTGCTTTCTAGCAGAATACCACTTTTTAAGTCCTGGCAATGCTCCTCCCGCACTCCTTCTTGTCACACTGTTTTCTCCTACTCTCCTTTTCTATTCAGAGGACAGTCAGGAACAGCCACAGTCTCCATTGAGGCTTCTCTGCAAAGCACCTTCTTGAACATTTCATGCCCTAG
Organism: Aptenodytes forsteri; assembly: GCF_000699145.1. Taxonomy (NCBI): domain Eukaryota; kingdom Metazoa; phylum Chordata; class Aves; order Sphenisciformes; family Spheniscidae; genus Aptenodytes; species Aptenodytes forsteri. The sequence goes on from NW_008795405.1 coordinate 13,813,766, forward strand.
GACAGGAGTTGCTTTCCTTCTCTAAGGGGAAGAGTAGTGAACACTTTGTAGTCTCCAGCCATGCTCGGCAGGGTGTGTCAGAGCACAGTTTGTCCAGAATGCACTTGACAGCAACATGGACACCGGTGCAAGGCCAGGAGCTTCCAGCATTCCCCTCGTCCCTGTTGTACACTAAGGGGATACTCCAGAAGGATTGCCAAGGGGAAAACAGCTTGACTGTTTGGTAAGCTGGTCTCACAGCTGCTTCCAGAGGAACTGTAAAGAGAGAAATGGGCAGAGCCATTTTATCCTTACTGGCTCACACTTTGATTTGTGGCTTCCCAGACGGGTTGCTACATTCTGCACTAGTTTTCAACTTCTAGGAGCTCTCTAGGTTACAGCTTCATGCACACCTCTCTGCAGTAGCTTCGTTTTTAATGTAATCAGGGCAAGGGTAACTACAGTGAAGTTCACACATAACGGAAATGCCTGCACGTATTCTAAATCCAAGTGAAAAAAATAACTTGACGAGGGTTGCTATCCAAATCAACAATAGCTGCCCATGCTCAAGCAAGGCTTGTAAATCAGGAACATTTCTTCTTCTTTCAGCCTTGGTTTATCTTAAAATATAAATTATTCTTTGTCTTGATGCATCAAGCTCAGTCTGAGATTTCTGCCTGGACTGTTCTAGCTGTCTTCTTGAACTTCTGCAGGTGTTCTGTAAACCATGCTGACCTGCAGGGCTAAAGATAGGGAAGATCTGACCACTTATGTCTGTCTTTCTATGTAAATAAGCCGGGTCATAAACTTTACCTTCTTCCTCTTATCCCTACTCATTTGCAATGATGTCTGGAGCCTCCATTAAATATCTCATCAATTCCATATGGATGATATTATGCAGAATTGAGTGCAGTACTGAAAAATTAAACTGTCACAGAGAAGAGACAAAATTGTGAGAGAGGAGGAAAAAAAAACAAACCCGGGGCTATAAACTGTGATGGTCTCTGGTCTCAAACATAGTGATAAAAGGGCAACTTCTTTTCCCTTCCTCAGGATATAAGAACATTGCTTCCATTCGAGTACTCAGCACATGTAGCAATCCAAATGATGGAGCTGACCAGGTGATTCCTGCCCTTACTGACTCCAACATAAATCCGGATTTGTGTCCTGGAAGGGACTGCTATGAGTTTGTGCTGGGAAAACTAAGAATAGAATTTGAACCACTGCCATAAGAAGCAGCAAAGAACGAAACAGAACATTATTAAAATGTCAGAGTTCATTTCTGGTTTTAATAGCTATGTACAACACCCCTGCTCCTTCGCAAAAAGGAGCTGGAAGGTCACTGTCATTTCTGGTCTTGAAGACATGTGTCACTCATTTCCAGCCTCTTCTGATATTTGACAGTATGGACCTGCCTGGAGCACAGCAAGAATAAAGGATGACACAGCTCACTGAGCAAAATTTCATTAACAATTTTCCTCCTACTCAAATAAGAGCTCACCCCTGACCCTAAAATGTAGAGTTTGCTACAGAAGAGGCACTTGTGAGGGCTTCAGTTAATGCAATCCAGTCTTTGACAAAGTCAGGTCTCTGTCTTGGAGGAATGCTTGAATTGATAACAATCTTTGATAAAATGCTGCATAATCTGTAAGAGAGAAATGGGCTGCTTCAGCAGAGGAGGTCACATTTTTCATTGTCTAGTCTGATCTGAGTTTATTGCACCAAGTGAAACTAAAAACATGGATTCTCGGTGAAAACCACTGCATGTCTATCAGCTATATTTCTGTGTTCATACTCATGTCGTAATTAGTAGTTTACTCATAATTTGCAGATTAGGTACTTTATTTCATTTCAGAAAAACAGGAAATTCCATTAGTAGTTTAATTACTAGCTTGCCCAGGATATTCTGTGTTGCAGTAAAACACTGATACTTTTCTTCTTACTGCAATATGACCTCTTCAAATGTTACGGTTGGGACCTGGTTTAGCACATGACACAGATTACGCCTCATGACAAGCAATGTTGCTCAGGTCAAGCAGCTTCTGGATTCACCAAAATGTATTCTATTTTAAGAAAAACTATATAGAACTGTGTATAAAGCCTAGTATGTAGATTGTATTGTAATAAGATATGTATTATCATAACATATGGTATGATAATTGAGGGTTTACATTCTTATTAAAGACATAACATGAAGTTTCAGTCGGTGAAATCATGCCAGTTCCCCAAAAACATAAAAAATAGCTTGAAATAAATCTTCGATCCTTAATGTTTCCATATTTGGGGGAATTTTGGATTTGAATTTGTTGCAACAGTAATGTCTTCTATTCCACCTGCCCAGGCACAAATTAAGATGATCTTAAAACAATGATGTGACAAAGAATGTTGTACCAGCAGACGCTGCTCTTCTGTAGAGTAAAGCATGTCCAGAAGGGAGATCCCTGTCACAATAACTTTAGAGTTTACACTCTGGTCTGTAAAAAAATATTCATTTTCTGTGTTGCTTTAACCTGTCTTATAGAAACACTTGGGTCAGGAAGGGGTGATATCAAACTTTTGTGGAGACAAAAAGAAAGAGAAAGCTTAATATGACTTTAATATTTGGTTTAAATTTAAAATACAGTCTAAAGACAGTTGTGGTGTGGGAGTATGGTCATTTTAAGTAAGCAGTGTCTTATGTTGTTCTCATTTATAATCTTCCTAGAACCTGAGAAGAGAGAGCTGTGACTGATAAGTAACCAATATCTGCAAGACCATATAAATAAAGCAGAATATTAAGATGAAAGAACTCAAGAATCAAAAGAGATTTTGAGACAATTCCCAAACAATTAGATATTTCCTTTGTGGACAGACCATTTTTAAAAATCCATCATCCTCTTTCTAAGCAATACTTAGAGTTAGTAAGAACTGCTCCAGCGGCAAGCAACTGAAAGAATCTGACACAAGGTTTAGTTTTTCTTATTATTATTTCTGAATATTAGAGAGTAGGGATATTCATTTAATTTTAAATTTCTATCCTTCCAGTGAAGAATATATTAACGCAGACAGCTGCATCAGAGTATTAAAGTATGAGATAAGGCTGTATGGGGGAGACCTGTTCAATGTGGGCGACCTGTCTCCCAAATTCAGTTCTCATACTTCATCTTTTAATGTATTCACAACGCCTTTGCAATTCACACCCTCTGATCTTCTCTTGTATAAATTGTATTGGCCCTACTTATTCCTCTTGTAGCTTCATACTGGTACCTACTATGAGGTACCCAGAAATTAGTGCATCTTCACATTTTATCACCTCGACACACCGCACAAGGCTTGCACTTTGGATTAAACCGTAGCTTCATGAGTGCAAAAGCCAACAGCTGAGGGGCTTACATCTCTCTTACCCCCAGTAAATAAGGCTTAGGAAAGCTTTGAACTCCACAGAGACAGACAAGGAATGTAAAGGAACACTTCACATTATGAGAAACAGATCTCTGAAAAGTTACAAAAATTGTATCCATATAGCTACATCAGGTTTTTTTTTTCCTTAAATGATATTTTATAGAGAATATCGAGTTCTTCAGTTTCCCTTCATTTTTAACTAAAAAGGCTACAGTCTTAAAAAAAAAAAAGGTCAAATATTTTCCGTCAGGCTTACTTTGGTATTTAAAGATAGAAAGGAAGCATTTATAGTTTCTTTAACTTACCCTAAACAGTTAAATCTGCAGCTCTGAATGCAGGTAAAATTCTCCACAATTTCCAAGGTAACTGCAGCTGTGTTCCTCTGGCTGCTGGTCACTTACTCTTTGTTTCTGACCAGAAGGCTCATGATCAACTTCTCAGAGCCTGTCTACAGTCTCCAGAAGATTTACTGCTCCATCACAGACTGTAATTTTGATGCCCGTAGCATTTAGTGAGGTTGTTAAACTATAGAACCAGCCCTTAATTGCGCTAGCCAGCAAATGGGAGATCTTTGGAAGAGTGACTAAGAAAACTGACAAAGAATTTGGATCCAGAAAACTCCTGTAGGACTCCATGCCTCCCATATTGTCTTCTGTGTTTTTTCTCCTATTTACTGTGCTTTTTTAAGCTTATTGTTTACCTGGGAAGAAAATTCAGTCAGAACCAGGAAATACAAGTAATCATCAATGTTTGCCAATAACCAAAGGGTAGTAAATAAGGTATTAGCCACAGAACATCAGCTACTAAATGCCTGGAGAGTGGCCAGTCTGGCTGGAAATATGTATTCCTTTTTTTCTCTGCTGTCATTTATGTCAGTCTTGAATAGATTCCGTTTCACTATGCAGTGGATTACACCCAGAGCTTATGGATATGAATATGGGTTGCTTGCTTTGCTCTCTCTGATCATGCTCCAGTGGGATTAACACTTGGGGTCAATCTGGATTATCCCATGTTTAAAAGATGGCAATTAAACACTTCAATTCTTAATTTCTGAGAATTTCTTCTTGCTTATAAGAAAAGCTAAAGCAATTGCTCGCATAGACTTACTTTGCCAATTTCTTGTTGCTGGTGGTCTGGGTAGTCATAAGGAGAAAAAGAAATAAAACTGTTGCACAAGTATTCTCCCTTGGATGGGGCAACTGATCTGAACAAGTTGCAAGGAACTTAAAGGTTCAATGGGTGACTTCACTCTTTAGAGACATTTTCTCCTTCTATGTTGAGACTTAGTAGTCAAAATTAGCTAAGATGCATCCCTAAAGCAAAGCCTGGAGCTCAAATTTTACCAGTTGTGTGTTCAGGAAAGAGTCTGGTTTGTCATCGCAGGAGGTAAGGGTGGCTGCATGTGATACCGCCTGGGATACCACCGAGTGAGAAGGAACTTGGGACCCACTTCCAAGCTGGAAGAAAACCACAAAGAAAAGCAGAAGGCTATCTTTAACATGCCAAGTACATTAGATGAAAAGATGAGTTCATCCTATAGGTAAAGGAGATTTTCCTCTAAAATATATGTCTCTGATGTCATGAAGTAGCTGGTGTGAAAACTTCCTCGATATGTAGTAGCTCAGATATTTTAGCTCACTATTTATTTTTATCCTCAGTATGTTAACTAGGAAGACAGTGTCAGAACTACACGAAATGAAGACACTTTGAGTAAGAAAAAACGTTTCAAAGTTTATAAATTATTATGAGAAAGACTTTATTTAAATATTGCTAGAATCTTCATTCTAAAGGCACCGTTTTAGAACTCAAACAGGTCTAATCAGGACTGAATAGGCAGCTTCAAGGACCCTGACAAGGTGAGCAAAGGGCAAATGAAAGCAAGATGTTTGCTTAGACTCACTGTGTGTGATCTTTTCTAGGGCTGGGCTATGAATTCCAAGCTTGACCATAGTTTTCTGTCTGTTTTTTTGAAGGTAGGGATTTTTATCCATAGAAAGGACATCGCAATATAACTGTGTGGTATGGAGTACATATTATCTCTATATTAAGACCAGCATAAACCAATGATTTTTGTTTTTAAGATTACATTATTCTTCTCTTTTGTGGAAAAATGTGTGACTACATGACCAGACAGCAGCTACATGTCAGTACCAATGTTAAATTTAGGTTTCCAAAACTTATTTCCCATATTCCCTGACAGTATGCAAGGAACATGAACTGCTGAAGGTTTAAAATAGCCCACGTAATTATAGGATTCCAAGAGGCCACATGCCTACAAGTACCCTTAGCCATGAAGGTGTTAATCAGTGTATATACTGTCTCATCTGCATCTAAGAAGCCCTGCAATTAAAATTAGAACTTTTATGCCTGGTCCCCAGCTTGCTGCTATTCAAAGCTCCTATCTGCATACACTGGGGATGGAAAAGGCCTTTTGAAAGTAAATAATTGAAAAAATTAGAGGGATTTTCGAAGATTGCAGAGCTTCCCTTTAGGACCAGTCCAGGAGCCCTGTCCTTCTGTCAAAGTACAAATTACCCCCATATGGTGATGTCCGTTCTCTCAACTGTAATTTATTCATTATGCAGAGTGCCGAATAGCAAATGGTGAAAGCACAGCAGCAGAACAATGAAACAGGCTTAGGAAGCTAATAAGTGTCCAATCAATGAGAACCTAATGAACTATAACATGTAATACGTTATAAGGCATTCAAATTAAAAAGGGGAAAAAAATCAACGATGCAATATCAATTTCCTTATTCCAAGTCTAATCAAATGAAATAAGCATCATCCTCCAAAAATACAGCCATAACTGACATTTGGGGAGGGGGGATGAGTGGAAGGTAGGATGAAGCCAAAATTCCTTTAAGAACGTAATTACATACTAACCACCTGTCCTTGTTTAATGTAGGCTCTTTGCACCAAACTCTTTTGGTGAGGTAGTAAAAGGGAGGTTTTTTCCAGTATCAGTCCTTGGGAAGAGAGAGGCAGTATAAATCTGTAGAATATGTGAATATAATAAGGGTAGCTGAAATCTTTATCAAGAACTCATAGGTATATTTTGTCAAATACAGCACCTTTACCTTTCAAGGTGAAGATAAAAAGTTATTCTTTATCTGCACACAACCTTTTCCCCTCTATCCCAAGAGCCTTATTTTACTGTGAATCCCATTCCCACCTTTGCCAAAAACTCCTGGATCTCATTCTGTAGAAATAATAATAATTAATAAATCATGTACAAGGTAATCTCAGGAAGGTGTTCTGTCCTTCCTAAGCAGCCAATATGTAGAACATCTTCTGGATAAAGATGTTTTCAGTGAAATGCTGGCAAGGAAATTATTAACTCCTTCACCAAGATGACGAGGTGACGGCAGAGACCCAGGTATCCTGTCTGACAGAGCACTCCGTTGGCTTTCCTGTCTGCTGGGCTGCACAGTCAAGAATCTCTGTCCTTTAGTCTTGTTCCACTGAGACACCCATCTTTAAATGAGAAATTTCAATTAATGTGCCTCTGAATTATTGTTTCTGCATTTTTTTTATAAAAGCTTGTTTTGGGTTGTTGTGGGGGTTTTTGTGGTCGTTGTTGGTTGGGTTTTTTTTGTAATTTAAGTCCCTTTAATCCATTTTATATTGGCTTCTATTGCCTTCCCTGACAGAAAAGGTGCCAACAAGATGGTTCATTCTCATCTCAGCCAGCTACACATATTAGCAATTCTCACAGCAGTTGCCAAGTATAGCTGTACGTCCTCCTCTTGGAGAGTGGCTGTAGCTTTCTTTTTCCACAGCAGTTGACATTAAGTGTCTTCTGTGTTTCCTGCTGCTCCTGCTTGCATGTGATAGCGGTTAGTGTCAGCTTCACTATCTCTTCATTTCTTCTTCTGTGTGTGCCTCTGTCCTCTTGTAACTTTCTCCATTAAAAAGAAGAAATTAAATCTCTATTTTCATTTAGAATTCTGTGTTTAAATTTGATGAAAGGTGTCTTGGACTCCGGACTTCTGCTACCAGCTCTGCCGCTGACATTGTGGCCTTTTGCGCCAGTCACATGAAGTCTTTAGGTTACACTGCAGGAGCCTTGACTGTGGCACAGTGCTGTTTATGAAAGCAGAAACCTGAATTATGTGTACCTTCAAACACATGGTCATTGAAGGTTTTGATGCTCTCACTCCCCAGATGGGCAAACAAGCACTATTCTTAGTAGTCGTGCATTTCTTAGAGCTTTCTTATCCTGCGTTAGTACAAAACCAATAGCAAAGAAACCCCATGAAGCAGTCAGAGTTGCAATGTGTCTGTGCCATTTCCTTCAGGATCACAGAGTACAGCCAGTGGAGTAGATGACTTCTGGGAATTAGAAGCATCCCTGTATGATGTAGGACAAATCTCACTTTTCCACCAGTGAAAGGAGGCAAAAAAAATGGGTATTGTGTGCATTTGTCTGGATAGCTATTCCAATAGATGGGCCCTAGGAAGGGTGCTCAGCATTTTAGGAACACTGGACCCATGTGGGATGTTCGAAGAGTAGCTAAGGAGCTCACATCAGTGAGATTTCCACCAATCCAAGGAAAACTCTTGAAAAATCTAATCTAGTCTTTCCCAGTCTGTCTCATATTCATACAGCAGCAAAGACAATAGGATGCAAATGCAACAAACTCCGCTTTGGAGACTGACTGTAAGAAATAAGTTATTATTCTTTGGAATTTTTTTTTTTTACAGTTCTGTATTATTTGTTGGCTCACAGATCTTTCTTTTTCTTTCTCACACCTCACACTGGCATGACAGCCTCGAAGCAATTGCTACCAAGATTACATTAACAAAATTCACTCAGCAATGCAGGTGCAGTAAAACAAAAAAGAAAATGAAACCAACAAAAAACAGGGGAAAAAAAAACATGACAGGACTGCTTTGTTTCCCAAATTACCATCGTGCAGTCCAGATGTGGAGAAGCAGTGAACAGCTATCGCACTGTGCATTTTTACAGAAAAGCTCTTCTTAGAACAATGGAAGCCGCCTCCTGTATTCAGAACGTGAGCTGTCAGTGGGAATTAATGTCCATCGGATCTTCCCCATCACTACTGGGCTGACCCAGAAGGTGTGCTCATTGGGTCAAGGGGGAAGGCAAAGCACAGAAGATTGTAATGCATCCAGTTTAAAGAGAGTATTAGCAAACTAAGTTGTCGTTTTTAACTGCCCTTCAGGGGACTGTAGTGGAATCTCAGTCCCTTTTTAATGAATGGAAGTTTTGCCTGTAATAATAAAAGCAGAATAAATACTTTTAACTGTTTGACTTGGCTCTTTTTTTTTTTTTTTTTAATTTTTTTTACCGTTTTAAACCCACCCCACGACCAA
>NW_008795405.1:13822578-13828980 GCF_000699145.1 Aptenodytes forsteri
AAAACAAAAAAAAAACTTTTAACTGTTTGACTTGGCCCTTTTTTTTTTTTTTTTTTTATGTTATTACCGTTTTAAAGCCAGCCACAGCACATAGGGTTAAAGATGTAAAATCTCTGCATGGTACAATAAAACTGATACTGAAATAGTGTCTCCCTACTGTAGGAGGAATCTGCAATCAGGACTTCCAAGCACATGCAAAAAATAACTCTTGGATCAGTCTTCTTGTCTTCCAGTAGACTTGGCAAGAAAGACAAGCCATATGTGAAGCCAGCCATATATCAATTATGTGGTCTTAGATATTTGCAATAAAACAAAGGACTTTGCTGTCAGCCCTCCTGATTTCATGAAGCCTTTACAGCTCACAGCAATGTCCCTTTATCAAAAGCCACAAAGTTATCCTTAGACATGTGCATTTCTTAGGGAAAATATTCTCTGAAATAGCTATTTATGATTAAATCCATCAGGGAAAGGGGAAGACATGAAAGGACCTAATACAGTCAGTTAAGCCATGCTGAATACATCTAGATATAACAAGTAGGTGTAAAAACAATTAAAAAGAAAAGAAGTAAGACTGGGGGACTGGGGGAGAGTGGAGGAATTAAAATACATATACACAAGACAATAAGATCAAGAAGAAAATCTCTGTGACAGTGATGTGGATGCCTTGGTAAATTAAGTGGAACTAAGACTTCACCCCCAAATTCCTCCTGGCCATTTGTTTAGACATTATTAGCTGGCAGTTTCATACAGGGATCGTGTTAGGAGTGGGTTCAAAGAAAGAATTTTATAACAGTGCTTTTCCCAGCTAATTCTGGGTGGACAGCCTGCACGCAAGGAACCAAAAGGAAGGCTGGGGAATAGTTCAGGGTGAGCCACGAAGTGAGGTCAGGAGCTAATGAATAGCTGACACCCCGGACTTGCAAAACCATGTGTATGAGAATGGCCCTATGCGTATGATTACTCGCATATGTGAAGTTCAGTGTGCACTCAAGCTCAGGATAAGAACCAGTAGTTTTATTTGATGTAGTGGTAAAAGGAGTCAGGGAAGGGATTTAAAAGGTGAAGTGATGTGATTACGGCAGTGTTTTTCTGAACTCGCCTTACAGAAAAGGCTTGAGTGAATGCAATTGTTACAAAACTAAAAGGGTTTATTATAGAACAGCAGTAATGGCTTTGGCAAACAGTTTGTGTGAATTTCAAGACTATAATAGCAAAGGCTGATTTTTTAATCAAGTATTATTAACTATTACATTATAAGCAACAGTAAACCCCCAATGGACAGATTAGCATTTCTGTTCACTTTGAAATACTTTTTTATAGTGTTCTTTTGGGGCAGACCCTGAGTTTTTAAAGTATTTGAGCTTTCTAGGTCCAATTCAGTGAGGCTGTTGAGCTAACTTTACGTATGTGATTTGTCTTATTGGAATTAGTGGCTTACAATCATGTATGTGCCTAAGGACCTTGCCATGTCATCCAGGTTGTCTTTTTTTCTTCCTTTAAAAAAATTAAGAAGAAAAAAACCTGAAGTTGACTCCCCTCCCACTCTTTTTTTCAATCCTTCTATATGAAATCTTTGCAAATAATCTTTTTAATCAGTTTATGGATTCAGATACCAGTGAAATATTTGCTTTAAAATGAGTATCTCTTACTAATGTCCTGCTTAATATCATGCTGTTTCTGTGGACTCAGTACATAAAGCCTAAGGGCTCTTATTCAGGGATACTGCTATAGCTAAGTTTATAATTTATAACTCTAGACGGGGCAACAAATTCTATTATACAAATATTTGAAGCTATCACAAGGAGAGGAATACTTTAAAATAATCCTTCACTCAGAAGTTGCACTTGCAGCTCTTTTCAGTTACTTTTCATTATTTCACCACAGGGGAACAGTTTCAAGGAATTATTATACTAACCATTATATTAAAAATGAGCCCTGGAACTCCACCCCCACCCCAATAAATATCATTTAACATCCATTGTTGTGGAAATATGTAACAGACAAGTCAAGAGGGTTTTTCTTTTTTTCCTTCTCACAAAGGTATGAAAATATTAGCAACTGCCCAGATCTCCACCACTCAAAATATTATGGGTCAGATCCAAGCAGAGTGGAGAGGTCAGTGCTCCATCATCACAGCTTTATATCATTATGGGCTTTAGGGCATAATAGCCTGTGAGGAAGCTTGGTTAAAAGATGGGAAGGAAACCTGAAAAAGGTTAATTATGGCAGGCACAGCACTTGACAGTTCCTTTTCAATCTGATTCAGCTCAGCTGTGAATGCCGTTGTGTCCTCAGCACAAAGATCCTGCTCTCTGCCACGCTACTTTCTGTCACCCCAAGGCTGTGGCATGGTTCACCCGGAAGAATGGATCCCAAACCCAAATGTCGTGTGTTTTCCAAAGGGTGCACCTGCTTTGCTGTGGATCTGGTGCTTAGAGCTTGCTGTCTGAAACCTTAACATCCAGAAACTTGTTTTGACAGTTTGGGTTATGTTCGTTAGGGAGTCCGAGGACTGAATATTTCTTGGGGGGGCAGGGAGGAGAGGGGAAGCACCACAAACAAAACAAAAACTTAAGCCTGTGACTAATTGGCTGAAAGGATGTGAGCAATTTGGCTCCACTTAATTGAATGTAGACTCAAATTAAAAAGAAAGAGTAATTGCCTTCCAAACTTTGCATTGCAGATTGCTGGCCTTTTCTATACATTAAGTGAAAGCCTTCGAGCACATGTGTCAGCAGTGCTGCTGACAGGAACCCAAATATCCTGTTATATGCATCTGCGTTCAGAGGACTTCATTCTAGAAGGGATTAGCCTCCATTATATTGATGGTTTTATTTACAAGATGAATTTTCATGAAAAAGGTGTCCTGATTTTGGCTGGAAATTTCAAATCATGACCATGCCTTCTAACTGCTGGCTGCTTTCCAAACATTTCCTGATCAGAAGACGTGAAAATAGTACTTTATTTTTCAATGTAAAACTAAACAATTTTTGCATTTGGAGCCAAGCCGGTATATTTTTACACAAATTTTCCATTTATTTTAAAGAGAGCTTCAGCTGAGCAAAGCCTTACCTGAGTTAAACATGAATAACCAAGGAGTAGATAGTCAAGAAATTCACCCATGAAAGCACAGAGCTCAGTTATGAGGCCTTTTTAAATAAAAATCACGAATTAAATTGTTTTGTCTGCACACTGACATTGCCATTTATTCTTTATATCAAAGCAGCATCCACAACTTCTAGCCCTATTGTGCTATGCACAAAAACACAGAACAAAAGAAATGTCCTACCTCTCAAAATACTTCACTGCAAGAGCAACAAAGACCCTTTGTTTGCTATTTAAGCAAGATTGGTGGACATCATCTCTAAGCAGAAGCTCTGAGAACCAGCCTTTTCCATCCTCTTCCAAACATGTATATGCACATTTTTCACATGAGTCTGCTACAGTAAAAGGACTCTTAAAGAAAGGAATGGAGCAGAGCAAAAGGGAAATAATACTCTATATTAATAACAAATGGAGTGCACAATGCATTCCACATACAAAGGTTACCCATTTATGGAGCTGGAAGCCAAGGGCATTTTAAAACTTAAAGATCCCTTAAATAAACATATTGGTTTAAGTAGAAGCAAATATTCTTAGCTCAGCAGGTAGTTGGTATCTAAATCACATTCAGACTTCACATAAATACACATGTCAAAGCATTTATCTAGTAATAAAAAAACAACTCTTAAGGAATGCAGTTCAGATAGGGAAGTGTCAGTTATTTTGCACATTTCCTATTTCCAGCTCATTAGTTTCAGCTTTTGACAGGGGTGGAGCTGAAAGAGGGGGTCAGAAATCCTGTGGAGGTTTTTCTCTCCTCCCAATTTCACATGAATAAACAGAGGGAGGGAGTCCCCTGCCTGTCTGCCAGGCTCTTATCTATCATATTTAGATGCTAGATGCTGTCAGATATTAGATGGTAATGCCTGTAGGTATTGCCAGTTACTGGGAAATTAAACCTGGAATAGAAGATACTCCTTTCCTTTCCCAAACTGACTTTGCTTTAGGAGTAGGTTTGGACATCCTTCAAAAAATGTTGATGTCCAGACAAAGGTGACAGGATTATATTTCTGTCATTCATTACTTGCATCTGATTTTTTTTTTTTCCTCACTCTGTCCATGGTCTTTTAGCAGCACCCCATCTGCATCTTTTCTTTTGCTTACTTTCTTACATTCCTCTCAAATCCAGATCTTTCCACTCCAGAATGGTAGGTTTAGACTTACACTGCTGATTTTTATTTAAACTCTCCTCATGTAAGAAACCTCCATGAGTATTAGAAATTCTTAGAAATTTTGTGTTTTCAAGATTAGAGCCAATAAAAATAGCCGATTTTCCTTGATTTCCCAAAAAAAATTTCAGAAAATGAAGGTGTTCCTCTAGAGAAAAGAGGCAGTGAATGTTACCGTAAGAGGAATTTCTTTCTAATTCTAATTCTTGGAAAATGTCCCTATGATCACTAATAATCAAGTTAGCAATTACCACCCTTGTGCTAGAAGATACACCCCTGTAAACTGAGATAAGATAACCACGTGGGCACGCTTTTCCCTCCCAGCAGTAAAGCAAACCTAGCCATCACAAACTGCGAAATGAAAGCATGTGGGCAGTCAGGTACTGTGTTTCAGCTGAAGGTTGGTAACTGCCAGCTGATGGAAGGTAACTCCTTAAGACACTCTGACTGCCATCACCCCAGCACACAGTCTAAGCACTTTGGAGTAGTGCTTTACGTGATGTATCTTAACATCCTTCCCAACTGGCTTATTCTTTCTTTCATAACCTTACCTGCATGGACACCGTCCTGGTTTGTTTTTAGTAGAATCCATTAAAAAAAAAAAACACTAAACTAATATATGTGTGCACGTCTTAATGTGGGTGTGCATGTGTATGCAGCCGTGTGTTTGGTTTACAGAGGGTAAAGGCAAAAATATCGCATGGCCCTTTGAATTAGAGAGGTCTCAAACGGTATTTTGCATGTGCAGGATCATCCACACCTTTGGATCATCCTTTGAAAAAGCCCTGTGTGGACTTTGAGGTGCTTTTAGTGCACTATGTACGAAATACTATAGCAAAATGGCTGGCTTTGTTTTGATGATCAGGTGGAGTTTCAGTTTGGTTCCTATCGCCTCCCAGACTTCCTCATATGATTCTGCTCCTACAGTCTGTATGTTTTTGACAGGAAGGAGAATTATGACTTCTTTTAAAACCATTCTCCAGAGAAGGATATAGGTGAAATAAATGACCCATGACATTTATCATTAATCGGTAGGATGGGACTTCAGTCTGCATTAACTTGTAAGCTAGATGCACCAACAAAGGCCACAGCCTGTGTAATTTTTCTTTTGGGCTCAAATCTCAAATTTGTTGTGTGAAGACATCCCTGCCCACGGCAGGGGGGTTGGACTAGATGACCTTTAAAGGTCCCTTCCAACCCAAACTATTCTATGATTCTATGATTTTATGACACCATCATAAAGGCGGTGCAACTTCCTCCCAGGATTTTGAGCAATTACTAAATATGGCAGCAGTGGAGATCTGGAGATGCTGTATGACTTTTCTCTTTCACACACCCAGGAGATCAGGAGTCTACCCATTGTGGCTGATGAGGTATTTTAGTGTGCATGAATGCAAAAACAGACCCAAAAGTAGATTTATCCTTAAGGAAGAAAAGGTTTTGTGATGTAAATTTCTCATTATTTGAGAGTAAAATGTAGGCAGCCACTCATCAGTCATACAAGATCATCATTACAAAAAAAAAAAAAAGAAAAGGCAAACAGGTACCCCACTTATCAAATGAAGACAAAACACTAAAGCAAACACAAAAATTACTTGGTGCCTTCCTTGTTTTGAGTTTTCAACTGTCCTGTTCAGATTGTGAAGCCAACAGTAGCTAATAAGAGAGTAAGTGATCCAAACGTGAATAATATTTAGCTTAGAGCCCATCAGATGGCAAGACAGGCCATGTCTCATAGGTGTTGTGGAGACTGAGTTCAGTGGAGAAGATGCTGACCTAACAGTAACAGAAATATAATCCTGCCACTGTTCATCATTTTTCACAAATTCCCAGTTGGTTGTTTGATATGCAACTCCAAAAAGTTATTGTTTTTCCCCATTATTTTTTTCTTTTCTGTTAGCCAATAAAGTGAAACCATAACATCAGTGTTCTTTGAAAACATATTTATGTTTGTTTTCCCTATAAAAAGAGATAATAATGTTATGTTCCAATAATATTAAGTTGCAATGTTATTTGCAAGATTGCAGAGCTTTTAATTTTCTGATTATTTCCACAGTGGGAGTTTCAGCTCAATTTCTACCAAGACACTTCTATCTGTTTCGGTTATTTTTTTATTACAGCTAGAAGCAAC
>NW_008795405.1:13829044-13837537 GCF_000699145.1 Aptenodytes forsteri
CCTATAAATATTATATTTACTAAAATTGTGTTGTCTGCTGTCTTCAAAGAAACAATTTTTTTTTTTTAAACTATGCTTCATACACAGTACATTTCCTGAGGCAGAAAACAAAAACATGGAACAAAATATTAGCCTTCTACTTTTGTAATTTTACATTCTACTACTTTTCTTTCCCAACTCTGGGGGTTCTTTTTAATATAATTCTGGAAAGATACAGAAAAAAAAAAAAAATCAATAACACTCAATAATCAAGCCCCATTTTCAGTTTTTCACTATTCAGCTGATCAAAAAATTAAATATCCATCCCAAATGATAAGGCAGTGTTTTTACATTTGATTTTGTCACAAATCAAGAAAAAAATTCAAAATGTCTGACATTATGTGGAATATTTTTTTCCACAATTTCTATTCAGAAATGATAAAATCTTTCAGATATCCTCTAATGAAAACATTTCAACTTGAAATGCTCCAATCCACAGTTATATCTTGGAAAAAATTATCTATCAAGACTTCCAAAGGAATTATCCTCTACAGCCCCCCATAGAGGAACCTGACAGACTGCCCAGGACCTGGAACTACAGTTGTCAAAAGTCTCTGAAATAACTTGGGTAGATGCCAAGATTAATAAGCCTAATTAAAATTACACTACTTTGTTTCCATTTTTCCTGGTAGAAAAATAAACCACAGTCAGCTTTTTACTGTGAAAAAACCCAACTGGATTTTGATTTTTAAAAGACTAGTCTTTAACCAGACTCTAACATCTTTTCAGCTGTGTTAGCTCTCAGTCTGGTGTGTCCTGTGTAACCCAGATGTACAGAAATTTCACATGATTTATGGGTACATGGCAAAGCACTTGAGACATACAGAGTATGTGCTTTTCCTATCGCTGCATTTGACTGCAGGAGCTACAAATTATTTTGGATAAATAAACTCACAGGCTTTTTTGAAGGAGATGGGCAGTGTTACAGCTAACATCAAGAACAGTGATTAGTTCCAAAAGACATTTCAGCAGATTTACTCCAGTCAGAATGGTGGTCCTTACTTTTGGGCAGGCAGCACATTGCACTTATATCAACTAGTGTTAGCAAATTTGCTCCTAGAAAAACAGTAGAAAACCTAGGAAAAATCATTACTCAGAAATCATGCTTTCATAAGAAGATCTGATCTCCAGAGAGGATCAGGGACCAGATTGCACAAACAACCAGAAATATCTGAGGACATAACTTGATGTGTCCTTGACAACCTCAGAAGAGGTCAGCCTGTGGTTGCTTACTTATTTGTTTATTTTTGAAGCCACAATGCCAGAAGGTCCCTTTTTGAGCAACACATTTTCTCACGTACCAGTGGAGACTGGTGTGGTAGAAGGGCGCCAGCACCAGCAGGAAGGTGTGTGTGTTCTAGGGCATGAAAATTCATCTCCAAGTAATACAAATGAGTAGCAGTGCTCTTACCTGCCATAATACCATTGCGATCAAGCTCTCAACATGATTTACAAACTCTATGGGATTAACCAATAATATGCTGATTAGCCAATAACTATTGAATCATCTTTCACTTCAGGAAAAGGTCATTGTATCCAACTAGGAAAATATTGTACCACCGGCTTCAAACCACTACCGCTAAACAAAGAACTGTACTTCAGTGCCAATAAACGCTGTATGGTTTTTTAGCCCAAGAAGTTTATATCTATATTATCTATATCTATAAAAATAACTAGGAACAGGAATAATAACTGAATCCTAAATGATTGTGCATCATCTGTCTGCATTCATATTTCAGCTTTTAAACATGTTTCAGCACCTAGCAATATGAAAGGGTTAAACAACAGCAGATTTCCTGTGCTAAATAACTTAATGAAAAACATTCAGGGTGCTTTTTAAGAACAACAGACTCATACTGTTGGATGGTAATCTTTGGTATATCTTTTTTTTTTTTTTCACAGGGAAAATGTAGGCAAGACAGACTTTGCTATAATTCTTCCTAATTACTCTAATGCATTTCATTTTATTTTAGTGTTTTCAGTTTATAAAAACAGTTAGCATCAGTTTGTTTCCAGTTTTAATGGAGATAAACTCCTTCTTTTCCCCCTGAAAAACTTCACAATATGGTTGGAAATGTCAGAAATAATTAAACAAAATGCTTGTGAAAACATAAAATAGAAACAATACATCTTTTTATAATGGAATCAGTTTGTCTGATTATCTCAAACAATGTACATTTCCAACTGCCCAGGAGGGTCATTAAAGCTTATGAAAATCAAACTCTGTTTTTTCTGCTTCATACATCATGGACAACAATATTGTCTGCAAGATCATTATATATTGTCTGGCTTTATAAATATATGTTAGACTTTCTTGAGCTACAGTGAACCTGGAGCATGAAATGCATTCAAAAATAAAACCAACAGAAAAAAAAAAAACAAAGAAAATCATGTTATTAGCTAAATAACTGTTACATAGAAATTATGGAAGGAAAGATAACTTCACTGAATACAGTACTCAAGGGACCTAGGTTCAATTCTGTCTTCAGTCACAGATTTCCACTATAACCTCAGGAAAGTCATTTCTACCCCATGCACAATGAGGGCTATTTGTCCCTTAAAGAGATGGCTGTGACAGCGCTCCCTTCTGAGTTCCTGTCTAGGTGTGAAGTCTAATTCAGAAGTTTCTGTTATTCCTTTGAGATACACTCAGAGAATAGACAAGAGTATCAC
Organism: Aptenodytes forsteri; assembly: GCF_000699145.1. NCBI lineage: Eukaryota > Metazoa > Chordata > Aves > Sphenisciformes > Spheniscidae > Aptenodytes > Aptenodytes forsteri. The sequence goes on from NW_008795405.1 coordinate 13,831,757, forward strand.
TTCTAGCTTTTTTCCCATTTGTAGAAATGGGGCTAATATACCCCTACCCTCGCTGGAGAGCTTATGGATGCAATCCATTAGTGTGTGAGAGGCATTCAGATACCATGATGACAAGGGCCATTTAGCAAGTAAATATCTGGACGGACTAGGAGGAATTCTAGCTGAATTTTACCACTTTATATCAAAAATAGTTTAGTGCAAAAAGACAAACAGGGGAAGTCTGGTAAGTTTATCATATGATCAATTATTATCCTGCATTCTAGGAAGCTGGAAAGGTATTTCAAAGATGATGTTTCCACCTGTTTAGCTTGTTTTCCTGTAAGTGTCATAATACATTTGCTCTGCCCTGTGGTTTAAGCACCTTGCTTTCTCAGTGATCATGGGTTTTCAGTCTTCACTTGTGTCTTTCAGATTCAGCAACAGTGTCACCCAGCAGGATGGAGTTCTAGGAACGCTGTTCCTTCATTGTGAACAGGGTCCCATTATATCAGCTGCCAAAGTGCCCAAGGCAAAATTGAAACTTACAGCAACAGTGTAACAACATACAACAATTTCATTAAAAATTATATGTTCTAAACCTTTAAAAATATAAAAATCTGTTGAAGAGCCTAAGCTGTGTCTGGAAAATGTGGTTAAAAAAAGCAAATGCATTACAAAAGTAATCTGCTATAACCAAAGCAGGTATTTCTCTTCTGTAGTACTAGTGCACATATGCTCTTGTTAATACAGTCAAATGCTTAACAATAATGAACTCTCTGTATTGGTTGCAATGTTCTAGCCAAAGTAGACATGATGTTAAAAACTATTTTTAAAACATATGAAGGAATTAATAAATAAAATCCTTCTGCTACTCCAAATTTGCAATGAAGCAATTCCTTTCAGCGAAGCCTTCAGTATAATATACTGAAGCATGTTCTCACTGCTGGTGAATGCGGCATATTTTCCCTGGTTCTCCACGTATTCTAACTCTACTGAGGATTAGGCCTACCTTACCAGAGTAGGTTTATTTGAAGGAGGAGGAGGAGGGCTAAGGGACCGAGGTCTCTCCACCCTGCTCACACTGCCTAATGCTTAAGCCCTCCGTGGCATGAGAGGAGGGAGGAGTTGCTCAGCTTCCCAGTCGCAATAAGGTTGGATGTGCTCCACAATAAAATGCTGAGAGCTCCATTATCAGTCTCAGACAAGGGTTTTGTTCTTAATTAGCAGAAACCAAAGCAATGAAACAATATCAACGTATTTGGTTTGGTTTGGTTTTGTTTCTTTTGCATGTTGTTTTGTTCCTCCAGAAGTTGCTGTACACTTCATTTTAGTCCAGTAATTCCTCAGCTACGACACAGCTCAGCCAGGGTCACAGGCCCAAAATTTATTTCACCTCTATGCTCATATATTTCTTAACCTGTGAAATGCGGATTCATTGCCAGAATAAGCACAGAATTTGTGGATCAGAACAGCAGAGAAGGAGTCGCACTTCTCTCTCTTGTGTCTCCTACAGCGCAATGTAGGACAGAAAGCAAAGCCCAGGGAAAAATAAACCAGACTGACACCCCAAGGTCCTGTAGACAACATTTTCAGACTTCATCACTGAAATAAAGATTTGAGAAATCACCAATCAACAGCTCAAATCCACCAGAAGCAGAAGGCCAAATTTGGGCCAACAGACAGATTCACACATCAGGCTTTCACATGGTAAATAGCCAATGTTTGCAAAGGCACACAAGAGAAATCGTTGGAAGAAACATCAGCTGGGAGGGCAGGCCCATTGTCTTAGCTCTCCAGGGCAGACTGAAACAATAATGAATGACACAGAGGAATGGGAGATGAATTTTCACCTTGTGTACCGGTACCACAGTGGAAAGGACATAATACAATCTCCTGACAAGCCTATTGTCCTCATGCCCCCATCTGAAATCTGTGACTATGTCAGGAACAGGACTCAATTGCAGGTCCATGTTCTCTGCCATAAACGCCAGCCTGCCTCATTTCACCAGTTCAATGCTCAGCGTGCTTTATCCTTTGAGAGACGGAGCCATAAGAAGCTCAACTGTAGGATTTTCCCATCAGCCTCATTTTTCCATGTCAGGTAGTCATTTCTGATATTTTCCCACTTGTGTTATTTGCTTGCTGAAGCTGCTCCATTCATGGAGCTCAATAAATGGTGTTTGCCATCAGAACAATTTGATTCTAGTTCTAATTATAGCAACAAGCTGCTTTCTTGAAACATATTATGGGTGTTTCATTATTTTAAATTGTTATCTTCCATATTAATTACAGAAACAGTTGATCTTTTCTGAGAAGCCAGCAGCTGCAAATTCTCCCCATTTTAAATGTCTCATTTTAATAGGTGAAAACATCAGGTAAAAATCAAATCAAGTTGTAATATAATTCTCCAGAAGAAGAAATGTAAGTTACAACACATTGCCTCCAGATTCCATAGGGTTACACTATTCAGATGTACTCGACCGTATCCCTTAGCATAGATCATAGCAAGCCGCATGCTGCACAGCTCAATTGCAAACACAAAGCCCCTAAATAAATCACACAGCGATGGCAACATTACTAATAGGACTATCAGAATCAAAGGAAGCAGGGTGATGCATCTGAGAAGAGCCTACATCATTATTCTGCATGATTTGGTTATGGTATTGTTGGAGAGATTGTTTCTCCCCCCTCCTTTCCCTAGTCCCTCTAGATTAAGAATGGGAACGAGAAGAGGGACAAAACTCCAGGAACAGTCTGTACACTGTAGTACAATCATAAGGACCGGTGGTCTGGTACTTATTGCAAGGCATTTTACTAAACTAACTCACTCATCATCTTTACTCTGCCACAATTTAACATTTAAACTTCTGTCAGTTTTCTGCTATCACATATTTCTAGCCACTGTTCACAGTGATCCCTGAATGGAGCACAGCCCAGCACACTGAGCAGTTACTAAGACTGCTGACTCTAGCATCATACTTTTGGCCATATTTACTAAAAGGCCTCTGCCTTTTTAAAGCAGTGACAGAAAATTACTCCTATTTATCAAATGCACAGTAGTGAGAGTTTCCAATGGAGGGATGGACTTTTCCTCCCCACTAGAACAGTTGTTAAGAATCAGAAAGGAAAAATTTATGTTGGAGATGAAAAATATGCTATCAGCAATGATAAGTTCCTTAGTATTTCTATGATTTTTAAAACTGGTTTAGATAAAACATTAAGATTTTCTTTATTTGTTTGTTTGTTTGTTTATTTAGAAACTGTTCTCTAAGGATGGGAGATAAGTTGTATGACCTTGTGGATCTCTTCAACCTAAATCACTGACATTGTGTCAAATCCTTTCCACCATAAGGTAGTTGGGACACATTTACATTGTTTAAGCATGGAGTCACCTCTGCAGTGATTAGGATTTGGCCAAATATAGATGGGCTTGGAAGATACTCAGCTTCTCAAATAAAATATTGACTGCAGATAAAAACATTTCTTTTCTTTAAATGGTACGAATAAAAGCTAGATAACATTGAGATACTTTTGAATAGCAGCTTTCAAAATCGTTTCATTGATCACATCAGACAAATAAGATGCGGAAAAAAAGAAAAGGAAAAAAAAGAACAAAAAAGAAAAGAAGGAGCTAAAAAGAAGAGTGAGAGAAAAAAATCAAAAAAACACCAAACCCCCAAACCTGGAGCTCAACCAATCAATTTAACATTCTCCCCCAGGAACCAATGAACTGAGAGTAGTATAAATCAAGAGTTTATAATAAAAGACTAATGATCCTTTTCCCAAAAAATCAATAGCACTCCCAAACATGTTTCAACCAATAAAGTAAGATTTTGCAATGATGAGTCGTCCAAAATAATGCTCAGATCAACCAGATAGTTACAACTGCGGTTTTCTGTACTCCCCTTTCATTTTCCCTTTCTTACATGTCCCTCCTGCTTTGCATCAGACCAATTAATATCCTTCCTTCCCTAACAGCTCTCTAGATAATTCACAGAAGCATTTGTCTGTGTGGCCTAGCATTAAACAGAAACTATTAAACAGTCAACTCCTATCTCTTCTATAGAATTAATGTCATGTTAACTCCTACCATGCCTTGCTCTTATGTGGCATGTAAATTAGGTATTTTAAAGAAGTTGTAAGGTATTTCTCTCACACCTTCAGCACAGTCTCCTGATTTAATCCAGGATGCAGTAAGCCTGTTTTAGTTACAACATGGGAACTTTTCTTTTAATTGCTAATTTTAACCTTACTAATCTAAGTAGAAATCAGAAGGAAAATCCAATGCCCTTTATAATACAGAAACTGAGGTGAAGTTTTGTTGGGTTTGATACATGCACAACATTTTATGATTTGCAGTTAAAACATATGTGAAAGTGACCTGAGGAAAAGTTGGCTGGAGGAAGGAGGAGGAGGGGATCAAACTGTGTGACTGAGGCTTATCAGCATATTTTGGAGTAATTTCATACTGCGTCCTATCACTTTTACTAGAACAATGTGCTCTTATTCTTGGAGGCCTAAACACATGAGCACTCACTCACCTCTATAAGTAACAGTATTCAGGGTCCCATTGTATTCCATTATGATGATTAACAGCCTCCAGTGAATTTGTACTAAAGCAGTGTGATGCATTGGGAACACTTCGATCATCATCAGCACATGGCTCATCTTCTGTGGTCTCATTAATGACATGACTCCAGACACCATGCAAAATTGCAGTGCGGGGTTGGTGCAGGTGTGGTCAGATCTCCTTCCATCTCAGGGGCTCCATTTTCTTCCTAAAACACAGAGGTGACATCAGAAATGTGCCTTTTGACATTGCTCTATCAGCCAGAGTCAACCTGCTAAAGGAGCCAGGTGTGTTGTGTCTCCTGGAGTGGACAGCAAGCAGTGACCCATGCAGATGTGCGCTGCGACTGCATCCGCGCTCAGAAACGAGATGCTTCTGCATCTCAACAGGGCAAAGCGTGGGACAATGCTTAATTTTATTCTGGTCTGACCAGATTTTAAAGAACCCTGAGATGCTAGTACTAACTCCATAGGCCCAGGAGCTGGGTGCCACAGCACTTGTACAAGTATCTATGCTTTAACCCTAATATGGCTTCTCTTTTCCATCCCGGGGCACTAGGCTTTGTACAGCTCCCTTCTGTAAGTGCTTATGAATTCCTGATTGCTCGCAGGCAATTGAATGAATAAATCTGCTGTGTGCACAAGAGTATGCTTTCCTCTTCATGGGCTACACTGCTTTTCCAGAGCTTACTTCACTCAGCCTGCTAAAGCATTTTTCACCTCACTTCCCAAGACACAGCCAGCACCTGTGTGACCTGTGGTGACCACGCGGCAGGGTGCAGGGCAGGCGGGAGTGAGGACTGCGAGGATGCCAAGGAGGAAGATTCCCTCCAATTCACTTAGTCACGTTTGACTAACGCTGCGGGTATGATACAAGGTCATCAGGGCATTTACCATCCTGCTGCTTTATGAGAAGAAAATCTGAGGTCCTTGTGCATGAGTGTTGTGGTTTAACCTCAGCCGGCAACCAAGCACCACCCAGCCGCTCGCTCGCTCCCCCCCGGTGGGATGGGAGAGAGAATTGGAAGGGTAAAAGTGAGAAAACTCATGGATTGAGATAAAGACAGTTTAATAGGTAAAGCAAAAGCCGCGCACGCAAGCAAAGCAAAACAAGGAATTCATTCACTACTTCCCATGGGCAGGCAGGTGTTCAGCCATCTCCAGGAAAGCACAGCTCCATCACGTGTAACGGTTACTTGGGAAGACAAACGCCATCACTCCAAACATCCCCCC